>NW_027526335.1:60403052-60516461 GCF_048455015.1 Haemaphysalis longicornis | reverse complement strand
CTTGCAATGGCTACTGCTGTGTCGTCGTCTTGCTTGTACCATTAAAAGCAGTTTTTTAATAAATTTTTCAATGTCAATTTTGAAGTGAAATCTTCCTTACGTTGTGTAAGTTTTGGGACATAGACGAAAAAAATTCCAAGGACAGCGTTGGCCAATACACTTCCGCAGGTGCATGTGCTCCTTTGTGGCAGTGCAACAATGCATGACTTTTAAACTCCACGATATGCAAAATTCTAAATGAATGAATGAATGCATGAATGAATGAATGAATGAATGAATGAATGAATCAATCAATCAATCAATCAATCAATCAATCAATCAATCAATCAATCAATCAATCAATCAATCAATCAATCAATCAATCAATCAATCAATCAATCAGTGAGTGACACTTGAAGCAGGACATAAAGAACTCTCGCTGGAAGTTTTGGTGGATGCATCACAGGTGCTGGCCCTTTAAGAGGTTCGTTTAATGCTGCGGCACCACCGAGCGACCCTCTTACAATAGAACATCTGCAGAAATTCTGAGAATTCTCTAATAATGAGTAGCATTCATATACCGCTTGTCTTGGCGGGACTTCCTTACAGACATTTTTCTCGTTTTTCTAAATCCTGTCCGATCAATTATATCCATTTGCGCTATTATAAAGATTACGAATGTTACTGGAGCCAAATCTGCTTTATTGTGAAAATACAGGGCAATACACGGTTCTCTATTTTTCATATTTTGTTATATTTTTTATTTTCCTATTTTTCAAAATTTTTCGACCAATTATCTCCATTTACGCCATTTACAACGATTACGGGTGGCCCCTTTGCGACATCTGCATTACTGTGGAAGTGCAGGAAAATACAATTTTTCTTATTTTTGTGTTATTTTCGAAATTTCATTTGACTAATTGTCTGCATTTACGCTGTCATAACGATTACAGGTGGAACTTCCACGAAGTCTGCATTTTTGTGGAAATACAGGGCGTTATACGGTTAGCCATTTTACGTGATTTTTTATATATTTTCTAATTTTTTTATATCTCATAATATCGTTCTACCAATTATCTCCATGTACGCTATTATAACGATTACAAGTAGAAATTTAGCGAAATCTGCATTATTGTGGAAATGCAGGGCCTTACACGGACCTGGCTGTGGGGGTAGTCGGCAAAGAAGGCTGCGCATTAAAAATTACGCAACCAGGTATGAATAAAGGTGCTTATAAAAAGTTGATAGATGATAACCCTGAACCATTAACATCTCTGGAAACAAATTTTGTATGAAAAGGTCTTCGCAATTGCAGAAAACACATTACTTTTTTTTCTGATTACAGCCTTTGTTTTCCATATCTCATTTTTTATCCACTGCAAAACAAACGCACACACCAGGAGAGAATGGGTTTCTCTAAAGAATTGAAGGCGCAAGCTACAATTAGGCGCCGTAGAACAGCGATACACTGAAGATGGGCTTCAAATTGGTAAAAACTCGGAATTCTATTACACCGCAGCCCAACTAGCAAGAAAATTAATCTTTCGAGCGGCGCCGGCTCTCCGGCCTTTTGAAATCCTGCAGGGCCTGACCGCTCAGTAAGCAACCTGCGTAGCTCTAATAACGGCCGTCTCCACCAGGCAAAAGGGCGGATGGCGCAGGCCGCCGTGATCGCCCCTCTCTGCAAATGAAGCACTTGCTCCTCCTTGTTTATGCCATTAGCTGCGCAAATAAAGGTGTTTTATTACCGACCTAGTTACCACGACAACTTCTACACCACCCGAAAGGTGTCGGGAGAACTCGAGGGTTGCAGAAAAGCCGCATTCTAGGATAATGGTATACTTAGAGACATTGCAATGTACACGCCATTTTGCTTACGCGTTGCGCCCCTTGAAGCGGAAAGGTCTATTAGTATGCAACGAAGCACTCAGGGGAATGGGAGGCGAATGCACTTCGGAACTGCGCAGCGGCTCCCTTTACTTTTTGCGCTGTTGCTTCGTTTATGACGGTGTTCTGAGTAATTCAATCTGCCCACAATGAACGCTGGAAGGTTTTCGTGGTTCCCTTCTGACTGATCAGCTTTTGCAGTTGTAACAGAAATTTGTGAAAATCTTTCTTCTGGGAGCAAAATTATGAATGAATAAAATCCAGGCTGGCTGTCTCGTCAGGAGACGTACGAGTCTCCTTTTTTCATGCCTCGTGGACGTGACTACATGCATGTATTTGAGCGCGAAAAAAATAAATTTTGAAATTTAAATTAAAAGCTATGTAATAGCAAAGATTGTACAAGCTTACGCATTGTATTAGTGGGCAGGCAGCCGTAAATCAACTTTTTTGTAGATGATTTTTTTTTATTTTGTAATTTTAGCCATGATTTGGGAGGCTACGGAATCTGCATGTGACAAGGTTCAGTGCGCCTCTGACGAAAAAGGTAGTTTATTTGGCTAAAGAGAACACCCTAATCTCATTCAAGGTGCCTTCCTTCTAATTACGTTTGTAATGTTTAACCGGGAGAGGATAGAGAACCTCAAAATGTTGCTTCGAATCTACAGCAGTCGGTGATTTCAAGCACATTTGATAGCCTCGTTTACTGAGGCACCGAACCTCACCCTCGAGGGCAATAATAACTTCGCTGCGTCCAATCGTAATCTTACAGCGTAATCTGGCAGGGTCACGTTCATCGAAAATCGGCTGCCCATTACAAGTTGCGAGAAATTTATTATTATTCATGAGGTGACATGTGTCTTTGTGGTAGGTTGGCCACAAGACTCGAACCGGTTCATCTGTAGACTTGCTCCCAAGAGTGATGTCACAGAGATTCTCTGGTGCCAACGCAATTGAAATAGTAACTGCAATTAAAATATTAAGAACTCTCAAAACTAACTCGAATGCAATTGGTGTAACACCAAAATAAAGCTAGGTCAGTTTAACGCGTAACACTTGAAGGTAGCCAAGCTGTATGCACCCCTTCACGACGACTTCGAAGCTTTAAGTAAATGATTGCAGCCCATTTGCTTCTTCTTTGCTGCCGGAACGACCTTTACGCCATTATTTATGCTGTAAGTGTGAAATACTTTCATTTTTTCTGGAAGTGATAATCACTGGCGTACGCAATGACGTGTCTTTCTCGTTCCGAGCAAGTGTTGCCACGATTACGGCGAACTGAGTTTTTTTTTTTTTTTGCCAATCTTGGTCATTCTTTCTAAATGGGTATGCTTGGCTGGACAAACCTGCGCCAGGGACTCTGGGCGGTCCTCGCGAGGCACGCACACACTAGCCCTAGGCACTTAATTGGTTTTGTCAACTGCCGGGGGGTCGCCGCGAGGCCCGCGCTCACGTGCGCGCGCGCCGCAATTTCTAGGTATTTTTAACTGAGGACAGCAAAAATTATGATTTGTTGAACTTGTTGAACAGCTTCCTTGTTAATAGGTAAATGCAATTTCGTCCACAGGTGGTCATAGACAAATTCGCACCGAAAAATATCCTCCCAGGTGCAATTCTAACTTAATTGCCGACGCTGGATGCCTTCACTCATTGCATGTAATTTTGTCCTCTTGTTCCCAGAGAGCGCCACCACTCATAAACATATATAACTCCTTCATGTGGGAGTCTGCGGTGACAAGATCAGCACCGGAGCTCAAAGAAGCAGTGGTGAGCGAGACATCAGTGCGGCGCAGGTTCGCGGTTTCGTCGACTTGTGAGGTTGCCTTATACTCATTTGTTCAAATAAATGTTTCACCAAGCTAAGCCAGCATGTTAAACTTATACCAACCTGATCTGGCTAAAAAAGACCACAGAAAACGCAGACTGGGTTTGATTAATGTTAATCGATGCAGGTGGATGCACTCGTTCGTTTGGCTGACGCATAATTGACCAAAATTGAAATCTCCCGCCCATTTGGGTGTTATAATTTGCAGGAACGGCGTTTTTCTCAAGATCAATCATAAAGGGATGCATTCAAGCTTACGTAAATATTCCGGGTACGGCGGGCATGAGAATTTCTTCATTGTACACTTTATTTGAAGTTTCCCTTTCGTAAGACGTTTCGAAAGTTTTAGCCAACAAAGATGGTATCCCACTCTCTTTCAGGAAACTGCGTTAGTAGAATCTCTTTGTATTTGTTTTGAATTTACACTTGATTGAAGTTTTAATTCCTTTTGTATGTAAGCTTTGGCAATCCGCGTTCATAATAAAGTTATCCTGTTTTCTTAAAGGAGCAGCCGCTGTATAATCTCCTTGGCTGTCTATGTAGTTTTTCGTTAGTCTATCTGGAACGAAATTCAATCACACACGTTGCAAACAAGTCTAGTCTTCCAGGAACATGACGTCGAAGTTGACGTGGTCGAAGTTTGCCTTGACCGGCTTGCACCTTTTTTGCGTTTTAGGGGTTTTAGGCCACGAAGTGGTCTGCGGTAATTTTCCGTTGCGTTTCAGTAGAATATCTGGCCTGGTGTCCACCATCTACCTGTTGCTCTGTTCTCGGCTAGCCTTGGAGCGTTTCGCGACAGTTTTCGGGATGCCGCCGTAGAAATACACGGTTGGGAATCCTCCCTTTCCTTCTACTGAACCTTCTCATTGTATTCGTTGCAAACGAGCATGCATTTGGCCTCTGAGTTCGGCTGTGTCAGAAGATTGTGTACCTGGTGTCGCATCTTGTGTTGCTTGTAGGTACTGCAACGTTAGTCAGTCACACGTACGCCATGTCAGGGCCACAGCAATGCTGCAAATAATTAGCTGATCATAACAGCCGCACAAGTATATTTGCTGAACTCTAAAAATGTGATTTGAGTTGACAAAACGTGCAGCAAAGTAGCTAAGCATGCTTGCGGAAGCAGCGCCTTTTGTGATGGGGAAATGGAGACGCCAGTTTCCCTAATGTTTCATCTTCCTGACGACATTCGGCGATTTCTCTCCGACTCTGCTTTAAATATGCTTTCCTCATTACAACTTCATTGTGTGGAAGTGTTCTTCCAGTCTTACTCCTTTCCTACCTTCAGTAGATTAGGTGTGTATGACATGTAGGGCGTGATTTTTGGCACACTAGCGTTGTGTGACGCCAGATAAGTCACCTCACCAACGGCTAGCAAATGTGTTTCCTCGTAGATACTTTCTCAGCGTAGATTAGTCAGAAGTGTATAAGTTCCTGCGTATAAAAAGATTATCTGATGAAATGATATAGGATATTTATAACGACCTTGATGACGTCTGGGTGCGTGGGAATATTTCACTCAAGAAACTATTAAACAGTAATGGGGAATTAACTATGCCTTGCGACCACCGACGTAATTGAAAGCAGCGGTAAAAATTACTATTCTCACCACATGGAAAAGTTACCGGCCATCTGTAATCTGCAACAAAATCGTAATGTAAGCGGGCAGACCAGAGGACGCATGCACTTGCGGGAAAATTTTATATTCAATGCTTTCGTAGTCCTTTTCAATATCGAACACTCTGTTACCGAACACTCTGTAGAGCTTAGCACACATTACTGTCAAAACAACTATAGCCAATCACAGCTATACCAATATACCAATCAAGCTATACCAAGCAAGCTATACCAATCAAAGTGAGCACACCAATTCAAACAGCTACTGCAAATCCAGTCTGCACAGAACTCAAAACAGGCAGGTGTGTTAAGTGTATCATTAACCGATTATGCTGAACTTTTTGAATAAGCGTAACTGGGTGTGATGCTAAAACAGTACGTCAAATGTTGTCAAATGTCTGTTTATTACTGGAGTCCTTTTAAAGTAAAACTTTGTGCCCCCATTGCCAACCCCTGGCACCCAAGCGAGTTTTAGGCGAGCGCTTAACAATACAGTATATCTGTGGGAACTCTTTTCGCGAGAAACGTCAACGCTCTCCGGTTGCGCAATGATGCCTTTGGTCATCACACATTTCATTCACCCTCGCCCTGCACGTTTCATCTAAAGTGGGTTCTCGCATGTTGGTCCTCGCACTTGGGTCCTCGCTCGCTGGACTCAAGTAGAGCCATAAGGCGTTCCTTCGGCGTGGCGTAACCCAGAGGCTTCGAAACCAAGCGGTTTGTATAGTCATAAGCGTTCGAAACTCGAGAACAGCTGGCGTTTGCCATACATCTCCCTGTTGTTTAGCGCAAATAAAACTGCAGGTACATTTGAAACAAAATATACGTATTAAACCGGCAGCGTCCGTGTTCATTTAGTTAGGAATGCTCATTGGGTTGAGTTGGCGAGGCAATTTCTTGGTATTTTGATCTGCGGAAACGAAACACAACGATTTGCTAAAAAGCTTCGCTCTTAAATTTTTTTGATAAGCAGCGCCGGGGAAGCCGAAATTTTTCCTTCAGAGAACATAAACAGACTGAAGTGCCCCAGGAAGTTCTTTTAATCTGGGCGTAATTGTTGTGATTTGCCTGCGTAAAGGACAGTTCAACTATTGCTTTTATCTGAAAAGATGGTACTATTTCATGGCGCCTGCTGTAGTTTTGCCTCAAATAGGCCTAAGGTTTCTCCAGCAATGATCAGCTGTTACGTATGCTATCAGCGTTCGTTTCGGAAATCGTCTTCCTGTATGGTGGTTGTGGTCGTACTCATTGTTATTTCACCATTTTTTCACAAGAAAATAAACCCGTGAGCAGAAACAGGCTTTAGGAAAGGGAAACCGAAAACGCGAAACCAGTAAAGTGACGCGAAGAAACCCACGCCAAATATTGAACGCCTCAAAACCTGGCATGATTCACGTCGATATCCTGCTTCTATAGAAAACAGAATTGTGGAAATAACGAGAGCATCTCTCTAAATATTTTCGAAGATTAAATGTTTTCTCCAAACCAGTCGTACGTAAAAGTTTCGGCCTCGTGGATCTTGTAATCCTACCGCCTTGCAAGATCTGATTTTAAAGGATTGAAGGGTGGATTACTTATTTCAGCCCGAGGTATTTCGAGACGGGGAGGAAGCTCTTGAGGAGAAGCCTTACCCGTGCTTAATTGGAAGTCTGGTGGGCACACTTCGCACTCCCAAATTAGGTTTGGTTGAATAAAGTTTATGGGTTCTTCCTGTTAGCGCAAATGACATCGTGGGGCCAGAAACGAGTTTTGGAGCTACCGAACATTGCTCCAACACCTGACTCATCCCTAAAATCAACCTGTCTTCTTTTCCAAGGTACGTGACCTGGAGTTGCGCGGATTTTTGCCGTGCAGAAAATCAGCTAAACCGAATTTCTATAACGTTGCGGTAAGGCCCCGTGGGCGCTTGTTTAGATTAAGTGCGCAGAGCTGGCATTCAATAATTGATATTTGGGGATATGCTCCACCGGAAGCCTATCATCTAGCGGTCCAGTGTATCTTGCAACGCTTACGACCGGTAGCTTTTCAGTTGCTCCTTCTTTATACTTCATAGCTTGGGAGGTTCGCATAAACGGTAAGGTGGTCAGTGAAGATTCCCGCCTTACTACTAATTTCACAGGCTAACCATCGGAAATTCGAGATTTGCGTGCGCTTCATGATTGCGACGTCTTGAGTATGAACAACATTGTTTTTATATGGAGAAAATAAATGGATACTTCCCGGCGTAAATGAATGGAAATGTTGTGATGCTGAACTTGTTTCTCCCATAAAAACTGGCTTTCTTTAATGTCATACGTAGAAAAGTTGGAAACCTTAACCAACCAGGCTTTGTTTAGCGTGTGTTATCCCCTGCTATACAAGTTTTACCGGAAAGCTGCATATGCTAATCCCCTCGTTCTCGCACCCGTGTGCAGCGTAAAGTCGGCGTCGAACCAAAATCCGAGGTCTTGTGGGTGGAAAAATTTATAACAAATTAAAACGAGGTCTGAGGTCTCCATAGTTTGATGTCTTATATATCCCCTAAAAATGAATTCTCAGTCATGACTTGCAATTCAAGGTGAAGCCCACTTTTAAAAGCTTCGTTTTTGTAAGCTGGCTTTTCCACATTACCCTTTGCGCAGTGAAACATAGCCATCGACGAAAGGAGTATGGCTACAGCCCGACGTTACACTCCTCTATACCACTCCTGCTTGTTTCACGACCCGTACATACTGCTAGACACCCGCAGTGGCTATCTACCCTTGCCGTCTTTATGCGCGCAAGCGGCGGGGGAATGGGACAAATAAAAAAAATCGCGATAGTAACCAGCATTTAAGAGAAGCAAAGTAAAGGCAGAACAGAAACAGAAGATAAAAAAAAAGGTCCTGCATCACGATCCGGTGAGCAGCGCAAAACACAAAAATACAAAACAGACAATTTATGTCCGCTTGTTTAATGGTTTAAACCACACAGATCCGATCAACTTTGTCCGTCACCTTAAAATAAAAGCGCAGTAAAGATGACTCAACTACGAATGCCACGCACTATACGGGAATTCCCAAACAGGGAGGTTGAGCCACAATTTCTATACTTTCGTATTTTGAAAGTTACATCTGTCCTCAGTTGGGTCATCAAAAGGTTGTTTAATACTTGGGATCGTGCTCTCTCGTGCTAAACGTAACGTATGCCTACCTTTCCGACTTGAACCAGGTACAAACCGCATACGCTAAAAATTGTATTCCCACTTAGAAAAGAACTTGCTTTCGATGCTTTGGGGATGAACTTGGTGATATCTAAGTTACCAGATTGAAGCGGTGCACTGATGTGAAGGAATCAACATTACAGGGAAGTGTGGCGCTAGATTTTAACATTTTTTTCACCAAATGAATTGTTTTCGACGTCTTGCCTTTGTAATTATGCACTATTAAAGATTGTACTGACTTGGAATTTGCCCCTTTTTGGCATTAGACGCGGCTGTGATGTTTTTACTTAAAAACAATATGGACGAAATTCCCCGAAGCTGGCTAGTGCATATAAAATGAAAGTTCGACGGTTTTTTCGCTGTTTATTCCAGCACTCCTATCAGCGGTACAGACTCTGGAAGGGCAACGAGAACTGTGCGGGGATTGTATGCTTGCTTTGCGGGAAAATGTTCTTGCACAGAGAAAAGCACTCGATCAGTTGTTCTGATAGCATGACAAAGATGCAGGTTTGGCTTCATCAGCGAAAAACTGGGCGTCGTCATTTGTTCCAACTTGAAAGCGTTCGCGTGTGCATGGATATTTGATGAACACCTAAATTTTGTACAAAACTCAGAAAGTGTCCTTCCGTGAGCACCAGTACGAGGGCAAATTTTTTCCCCATCATCTGCGTTATACAAAGTGCTACAATCACATTTAGGTAGAGTCGACTGACAAAACCTAGGAATACGCAACAAAATTACAACGTAGAGGTTTTGATTATTTTGCCCAATATTTCGCTACGCACAACTGATTTTAGTGAAGAAGATGGATATATTGGGAAGTTTTTATTGCCGCCATTTACTCGAGCCAGAACAGGGCGCCGCGTTTACGGCCACTAAAGGCTATTGCATAAAACTAGAAACAGTTTTTTTAACAACTCGAGATTTATTTCCATCCGTGTATCTCTATTGAAAAAAAAACAATTAGTGTTGTTTTTAGTGCGAATGCACTTCTTAAGCGAGCCTGAATCGTCCGCCGCCGTCGTCCGCATAGCAACAGCTGCGGGTGCGCGCGCTCCTCGTCTTCCCTAGCAACGGGGGGAGATGGGCGCGCGCTACTCTCCTCCTCCTCTCTCCGCTCAGTGACTGCGGGTGTTGGGCGCCTCCTCTCCACTTCGGGCGGGAGAGCTCTCGCTCGCGTAGCGGGCGCTCCGCATTCCGACGCGTGAGGGCGCTCGTGTAGCCCTCGCCGTAACGGCGGGCGCTACTCTCCTCCTCCTCTCTCCGCTCAGTGACTGCAGGTGTTGGGCGCCTCCTCTCCACTTCGGGAGGGAGAGCGGGAGGGCATTCGCACTTACACACTCTCCCCGTCGGGGAAGTGCGAGGGAATTTTTTTTTAGCACTTTGCAACAAACCGTGCACAGGAGAATAAGATCCGATCTGTTCTCAAGAATATTTTTGGTTTGTACCTCACCCCAACCTCGCGCCCCGAAATTCGAATCGGATGCTTATATATTTATTTCTTTATTTCCGCCAGTTGTGGCTCGCTCACTGAATCCACAGTGAAATTGAATAAATACGCGAAGAAACAGAAAAGAAATCAAAAGAATCATGCCTTTTATATAATTCAAGCTGCTCTTCTTTGGATACTTTTTAGGTTACCAGTAGCAGCTGAATCCCGCTTTAGAAATCCGCTGGGATGCTTGATCGCAACGAGCCAGAACGAAGAAAATTATTTTTCGTAGGGGACGCAATACTGGCATCAATAAATCATTGATTTAGGGAGAAGAAAGAAAAAAGATCAAAGCCCATTAAGAGAAAGAGGGTAAAAATTGAATCGTTGTCCCAGGCAACATGGGCCAAACTGAAATTCCGTAGTCCAAACTGCTTCAACCGTGTCGGAATGGCGCACTCAACTAGACCTCGACTTCATAGCACGAGGAAACCAGGTTCTATTCCTACCACGGGAAGCGTTTTTTTTATTTGGGGTGCTTGAAATGCCTTCGATTATCATCATCATCATTGTTTTTTTATGAAAACCATTGTGTAAAGTTTGCTTTCCTGTAGTGGGCTTTTCCGCAGGCGGCTCACGCCATCAGTGAAGCACATAAGGCTCCCCTTTTAAATAGAAAGATTGAATTCCAGCGTAAAAAAAATTGTCTTGTAAGTCAGATAATTTTGTGTATGTTGGAAACAACCTAAAGGGGTAGGCCTAAATCCTTTTACTTCGTTTCGGGTGTCCCATAACTCATTCTTAGAGCTGCGAAAAATTATCAACCTGGTATGTTTTCCGTACAGCGACTTTGTTGATGAGCGTGAAAATCTCAAAAAGATTAAAACACGAATCTCAAAAGAACACGACAATCATTACTAAAAATACGGGCAGAGGTCTTCTCCGATTATACTTTTTAAATCAGAAAAATTCTTCAACTTGCAATAGTCCCTAATTAATTCCTGCCAGTATTTCACAGATAAGGATCCATAAATTCGTACAGGAGCAAAATCCAATATTGTGCGTGTGTGTAGCCCTTGTTACTCTAACGGTAACTGCTACGACGCATTTCCAGCTAACCAGGCCACTGAGGCTGGCATTATTATGCAGAAGCATTTGAATGAAACGTATAGCTGCCTCTTACACTAGAAACGTTTTGAAAAGGTAATGCCCAAATTTTAGGAAAGGTCCATCTTTCCAAGAAGCTTCTAAGAAAATACAATATTATGACATGGGATGAGCGTATTAACACACGCCAACACGGACAAGCACTCCTCCTAAATCCGCTCTGCACGTTAAAAGAAAGAAGGTAACTCAGTGGTGCGCGTACCGGGGCAGAAATGATTCGGCCGGGTGATTTTTCGATGCCTGCTGGTGATCAACGGTATTACCATACCGATCTCCAAGAGGGGGTACTTTGCACGTCGTTCTTCTCCACTGACAACTCTTCGGCCAATGTCTCCTCCCTATCTTGCCAATCAAAGGGAAGAGCTTGGTCACCAGCTGCCTGTTTTCATGTTCAGGATCACGATCTCACTTGTCCTTACGCGGTTAACATTAGTGAGCAGCGGGTCATGTGTCATGAAGACATGACAGCGGGGATGCCGTGACGTACTCACGGGCAAACGTGCGCAGGAGTGGAAAAATTTCAAGTTGACGCCTGGCATATATGATCTGTCTCTTATAAACGTGTGCAGTACCTTAATGTGCGAGACTACGACATCTCCAGTAATCGTGTAGAGCTTTTTCTTCACAATGTCGGTGTGATGCCAACCACAAGATTTTTGCTTAGTAACGCAGCAAAAAAAAAAAACTAGTAAAAATGTTTGTGTCTGCGAACGTCGCCGTTATAGGTTCTTGCCAATAATAGATGTGCCTCAATGTACCGCATGTGTAGTATCCCGTGTAACCGCTTCTCACAGTAATATCGAAGAGAAGCTAAGGTTTCACATTTAATGCCAAGTGGGGAAGTGACACTACCAAAAAATCCAGGGACGTTTCGTCAATCGATCACTGAAGCGCTCTACTCGAACTTAAAAATGGAGAGCGTTGGCAACTCCTTTATTGACGTGGAATGTTCAATCGGACTGTTGTTTTCATCTGGTCAGCTGTGTTTTTTTATTTGTCTTACACATACTGAAAAGACACCCCTTTAACAAGGGTAACTCATAGTGATAGAAATAAATTAAACAGCTCTTCGCCTTAGTTCAAGGCGTTGCCTTTTAGTTTTGTTTTACTCTTCGCCACGGTCATCGCTCACCCTGTCGTGTCAAGACGAAGTCATAATCTATCGCTGTTACTGCGTGTTTTTATGCTGCGTTCATTGAACCGTAAGCGTGAGCTCGTCAGAACGGCACGTGTGGCACTACGTGGTTTCACAATGAGGACTATGTGAGGTCTTCGATAGACGGTTTTCTCCAATTCGAACAGATCACACGTGTCTGGAAAAAGCCAACCGTGCAACAAAACTTTCACGAAGCCTCCCAACAATCGAAACTGTTCTCGCGTACCTTTCCAAAAAAGGGCAAGAACATGCGCCTGATATTTTTCTTTTCTTTCCGACGGTGGGCCTTTAGGCCTTGGGAAGTTGTCATAGAAACCACACAAGCGCAAAAATTTTCCGTTTACAGAACACCGGGCGGAGAAAGTCGGCGTGCACGGCTCTATAGGATTCCTACCGTCATAATCGTCCCCGAAAAAACTTCCACCACAAGCGGCAATAAACTGTATACCTGAGTCGCAGTGTCCCCATTCAACAGTTTTGATATGGTAAAACTGTAGCAGCGAGCGTTTGTCCAGATGTACGATCTTGTGTTAATTTCAGGTGTTTAAGAGTTTTACACGAGAGAAAGAAGGATAAAGAGAGAGAGCTTGAGAGTGGCAGGGAGCGATAGAAGACGAACAAAAAAGCCAAAATTTGAGGACGCTGTAGCCTTTTATGCGTTTAAAGTCCCAGCAACGAACAACTTCAGTGCCTCACAACACAGTGCAATGACACTAGATATATATATATATATATATATATATATATATATATATATATATATATATATATATATATATATATACTGTAATGGATATTGTTGACCCTGCGGTAGTAGACCGAACGTCGTTCATTGGCACGAGCAGAAGCACGGCGAGCGCAGGTACAAGCGTACAGACGATGATGGCCGAACTGGCGCACCGAGCACCTTCTGCCGTACTTCTTCCACTGCTACCAGCGTGCGCGCATACCGTCGGGCATAGATTGGCCACGCTCGCGTGACACTCTTTCTTGATGTGGCGCATGCCCCGATAAGCTGATTGCGTTACAAGAGCTGTGTTGTGAAATAGCTGGATATCCTTTTCTCGTGCCCCACTATCATCATCAGAAGTGTGTTCGATTAAACGCACCATCGGGGCGGGTCTTCGCGGCTCGTCCCTTTCTCCACATATTTTGGTGCCAAAACCCGGGAGAAGGGACCTCGAGAGGTGAGCTACAGCGAGCGTATTTCGCTTCTTTTAGACTGCCTTCTTACCTCTGGAGATCGGGAATGAAGCCTCATAGGGAAACAGCCGACTCGGAGAACAGCGGGGCAGCCTAAGAAGAAGAAGACAGAACAAATTCAGCCATAAGAGATGTCTGCCCGACACAGCACGAGATGTCCGTTAGCGGTGACAAGACCGATGCGGAGACGACGCCGACATCTGCCTTCTGAGCCCGGTCACCAGCTATTAGAAGCGACATGACGCTGGACCGTACCATGGAGGCCCTTCTCGAAAGGCGGCGCATCTTCCGACAAGACATCACGGCACCCATCGGCTACGTTGAAGACCTTCTCCCGACAACACGACCAGCAATAAGTGAGTTGACTGATCTTGCTAATAAGTTGACGGAGCATCATGACGAACTACGCAAAATGAAGCGAGAAGAGGAAGGTGCTGTAGACATTGATGATCTGGAGGCCGAGTTTGATTACAACTTTGACTACATGGTCTGTGTCACAAAAGCCAAACTTGAACTAAAAATAGTGGAAATAAAGAAATCTCGTGAAAACTTAAGGACGTTTATCAAAGATCTAATTCGAGCAGAACATAGAAAACACTGGGAGAATCGGACCAGATATTTGGAAAATAACAAAACCTCAAATGCAAATCACACTCATGGAACGGAAAACGATGAAGGCCAACATACAATGAAATTGGATTTTCAAGATGTAACCCCAATAGAAACCAACGGTATTGTGAATCCTCTCGACGAAACTGAACGCGAGAAACGGACCATTACCACTATATTCCTGGAGCGAAAGGCGATGATTTCTACCAGGACCAGAGTTGCGCATACTATGGGAACCACTAGCGACTTTGACATCGATTACCGGACATCGAAGATGTCGCAGGAAAAGACTTCTGGAAGGGAAACAGTGCCCCAAAAACCCAATGATACAGAGTGCAAAAGTATGGATCCCGCAATGTTTGACACTGATTTTCCTGGCGAAAAGAAAAGGATATCTTCGTTACAACCTGACGTACTTAGTCCTGTATTGCTCAAACGTAAGGCACTGAGAAAGAAGTACGTGCGAAAGAAAAACGGTACTGCTAAAATGAATCGTCGAAGGACAAAGGACCTCAATGGCGGTGCTCATAATTTGCCACAGTTGAATAATAATCACCAGTGCCAGATAATGTTGAGGGTACAAAGGAAGAATCTTCCCCTTCTTGCAAGACGACGCACAGTGAAACACAACTCAAAGCGTAAAACTGCAACAGAAGCGAACACTAGAAACCGAACCATGCGCTCTGAAAAGAACCGCAACGAGAGTACGACTCACGCGCACCTGGCTTCTACAAGGAAAAATAACTTGTGGAAACAGAAAGAAATACCTGCAACCCGGACAAGCAAAAGACTGCATCAAGGGGATGCAGTAGCTTTGTTCACAGGTACACGAAAGCCAATGCATTGTTTCCATCGATGGAGGTGGAAGCCGACATGTGTTGAACTCTTTTGCCCCACTCGGACAAGAAGATAGCTCTCCATGGACTGAAGAATTTCTTGGACACGAACCATACTCATTGTCGCGCAGGGGAGGATGTTGTGAAATAAGTGGATATCCTTCTCTCGTGCCCCACTATCATCATCAGAAGCGTGTTCGACTAAAGGCATCATCTGGAGGGATCTTGGGGCTCGTCCGTTTTTCCACAAGGTGCTCATTAGCCTAATTGCTACAATATATATATATATATATATATATATATATATATATATATATATATATATATATATATATCTATATATATAGAAATAAGGGTTGGCAGTCAAGAAAGCCTCGGAAAGCAAAGGGGAGGTTGTGGTAGGTCATTGAAACAGATAAAGAATTTGGAAAGTAAGAAAGAAAGCGGAGAAAAAATGCCCGCCAGGTAAGATCCGAACCCACGACCTCCAGGTCGGGGGTTCGGATCTGGGCTCATTTCCTTTTCTGATTCCCTACGTATATATATATATATATATATATATATATATATATATATATATATATATATATATCAAAGTTGCAGTCGGCATTGCCAGTGCTCTTCGGCTTTTTCTGAAATATTTGATAGGGCCGAATGACGTGTGTTTTGTCACGTTTCTCTTTTTAATACATTGATAAATAAGCGAAAATATAAGTCGAGAAAAAACCCGCCATTTTTTCCGGCGGATTTTTTCTCGACTTATATTTTCGCTTATTTATCAATGTATTAAAAAGAGAAACGTGACCAAATACACGTCATTCGGCCCTATCAAATATTTCAGAAAAAGCCGAAGAGCACTGGCAATGACGACTGCAACTTTGATATGTATCTTTACCGAGTCCCTCGTCCCGTACCTTTCTGTTCTGCTATATATATATTTATATATATATATATATATATATATATATATATATATATATATATATATATATATATATATATATATATATATATATATATATATATATATATATATATATATATATATATATATATATATATATATTGTCACGAAGCCAAGGACGACGCAGTTGTTTGGAAAAGAAACAAGTTTATTGGAGCGAACTTGTGCTCCCCTAACAACTGAAAAGAATACAGAGGCGGCGAGGCAGCGGTCAACAAAGTGACGTACGTGCGTCGGCGAGCGTCGCAGAATCGAATGCCCCGGCGTCCGCACTGCAGGCCTTTTATCTTTCGGCGCGCGTGGTTCTCGAAACGTCGATTCGCATCGAGAACATAGTAGATCCAAGAAGATCATTCTGGGCTGTTCACGTTAGATCGGAACGCTCTCCCCATCACAACAGATAACGCATGCGGCACAGAAAGAAAGAATGGAACACGCGCTTCCCTTGGCGCAGAGATAACGCAGACCGGCGCAGCCGGGCGGTAAAAGCAAAACACAAATAAGCAAACCCAATGTATGGTTCGCGGCATTACCCCCCCTCTAAGAGTGCATCGACCCGATGCTGACATAAGCGACAGTCCGAACAAATGAAAATAAAAGTTCGTCATCGTCCGTAGAAAGGTTTTAGGCGAACCACGTGGACGACTTCAGGCCGCCTGCGTTGTCGTGATGTGCCGGAGTTACCATCAGGGATCACTTCGTAGGTAAGTTGGCCAACACGTCGTAGAATCTGGTAGGGTCCGAAATAGCGTCGCAGGAGCTTCTCACTGAGTCCGCGTCGTCGAATGGGAGTCCAAACCCACACACGATCCCCTGGTTGGTACTCGGCGTCTCGGCGTCGGAGGTTGTAGCGGCCCGCATCCACCAGCTGCTGGTCCGTTATACGAACTCGAGCGAGCTGGCGGGCCTCCTCCGCACGTTGAAGATATCCGTGGACGTCGGCGTTGAGGTCGTCGTCTTCTACGTGCGGAAGCATGGCGTCGAGCATCGTAGTCGGCCTTCTACCGTAGACAAGCTCGAACGGCGTCAGCTGCGTCGTCTCCTGGATAGCCGTGTTGTACGCAAACGTGACATACGGGAGCACTTCGTCCCAAGTCTTATGTTCAACGTCAACGTACATTGACAGCATATCTGCGATTGTCTTGTTCAGACGTTCTGTTAGTCCGTTCGTTTGGGGGTGGTACGCCGTCGTTCTTCGGTGATCCGTGTTGCTGTAGCGTAATACTCCTTGCATCAGCTCCGCAGTAAATGCCGTTCCGCGGTCTGTGATTAGGACTTCCGGGGCTCCATGTCGCAGCACAACTTGGCTTATAAAGAACTTTGCCACTTCTTGTGCAGTCCCCCTCGGAAGAGCGGCGGTCTCTGCGTAGCGCGTCATGTAGTCTGTCGCTACGACAATCCACTTGTTCTGTGATCGTGACGTAGGGAACGGGCCTAAAAGGTCCATTCCAATCTGTTGAAATGGTCTCGATGGGACGGCGATCGGTTGCAGAAGCCCGGCGGGTCTTGTCGGCGGCGTTTTTCGTCGCTGGCAGTCACGGCAGCTCCGGACGTAGTGGGTGACGTCAGAGGTAAGGCCGGGCCAGTAGTACCTCGCCTTGATTTTTCCAATAGTGCGGGCTGTGCCGAGATGTCCGGAAGACGGGTCGTCGTGGCACGCTTCCAAAATTTCGTCACGAAGGTCCGCGGGGATGACGAGAAGGTAATTCGCTCTTGTTCCGGCGCTGAAATTCTTCTTCACGAGGACGGAGTTTCTCAGGCTGAATGCTGGTAAGCTGCGTTTGAAGGTCCTAGGAACGGCAACGTTGCATCCCTCGAGGTACTCGATTATGACGCGTAAGTCGGGGTCGGCACGCTGCTGGGCGGCTAGGTCGCTCTCCGTCACGATCCCGAAGAACGCGCTGTCTTCATCAGAGTCTTCTGGTGGTGGGTCGACGGGGGCGCGGGACAGGCAGTCGGCGTCGGAGTGTTTCCTGCCGGATTTATAAACGACTGTAAGTCGAACTCCTGCAGGCGCAAGCTCCACCGCCCAAGACGGCCAGAGGGGTCCTTCAAATTGGCGAGCCAGCACAGCGCATGGTGGTCTGTTACAACCTTGAATGGCCTTCCATACACGTATGGGCGAAATTTTGAAATCGCCCATATAATAGCCAGGCACTCTTTCTCAGAGGCAGAATAGTTTTTCTCCTCCTTCGACAGACCACGGCTGGCATAGGCGATTACCCTTTCGCAGCCGCTTTGCTTTTGGACAAGGACGGCACCCAAGCCTATATCACTGGCGTCCGTGTGCATTTCCGTTTCGGCATTTTCGTCGAAATGAGCGAGCACGGGCGGGCTTTGCAGGCGTTTTTGCAGCTCGGAGAATGCTTTTTCTTGGTCGTTTTCCCAGCTGAAAGGGGTGCTGTCTTTCGTCAAGCGCGTGAGTGGCTCTGCAATGCGTGCGAAGTTTGCGACGAAGCGCCGGTAGTATGCGCACAGCCCGAGAAATCTTCGCACGCCCTTCTTGTCTTTCGGCCTAGGGAAGTTCGCGATAGCTGAAGTTTTTGCCGGGTCAGGTAGGACTCCCGCGGCGTTGACGACGTGGCCCAAGAACTTGAGTTCCTCGTATGCGAAACGGCACTTTTCAGGCTTCAGCGTCAACCCCGACGTACGAATGGCCTCGAGTACAGACTCCAACCTTGCAAGGTGTTCGTCGAAAGTCCGGGCGAATACCACTACGTCGTCGAGGTATACGAGGCAGGTGTGCCACTTAAGGCCAGCTAGCACAGTGTCCATGACTCTTTGAAACGTCGCTGGTGCTGTGCACAGCCCAAACGGCATCACCTTGAACTCGTATAGGCCGTCTGGGGTTATAAATGCAGTCTTCTCTCGGTCTCTCTCGTCCACTTCAATTTGCCAGTAGCCGGTCTTCAGGTCCATCGATGAGAAGTACTTCGCGTGGCAGAGGTGGTCAAGGGCGTCGTCGATTCGGGGGAGGGGGTACACGTCCTTTTTCGTGATTTTGTTAAGTCGCCGGTAGTCAACGCAAAACCCTAATGTGCCGTCTTTTTTCTTTACGAGTACGACGGGCGCAGCCCAGGGGCTTTTCGATGGCTGTATAATGTCATCGCTCAGCATGTCGTCGACTTGAGTCCGGATGGCTTCCCGTTCGTGTGAAGAGACGCGGTACGGTGACTGTCGGGTAGGTCGGGCTCCATCTTCGGTTATTATTCGGTGCTTCGCTAGAGGGGTCTGACGTAGTTTTGCGCTCGACGAAAAACATTCGCTATAGCGACGCAGCAAAGCCAATAATTTTTTCCGTTGTTCTTGCGGTAGCGCCGGATTCACGTCGAATGGCTGCGGAAGCTTGAATGTTTCTACGGGTGTGCTTTCAAAGTCGGCGACTGCGATCACATCACTTGCTTCTTGCGTTTCTTCGAGGAACGCAATTGCAGCTCCCTTGTTTAAATGCTGGTACTCTTCGGTGAAATTAGTGACCAAAACGTGAGATTGGCGTTGCTTAAAGTGCGCAATGCCTCTTGCGACGGAGACACCGCGGTCGAGAAGCAACCTTCGATCACTCTCTACGATAGCGTCGATGTCAGAAGCAGCATCCTCACAGTAGACGGCGATCATCAAGCTTGCGCGGGGTGGCAGGGTGATGTGATCGTCGGCGATCCTGACAGCAGCACGGTGATCGGGGTTCGGCTGCGGCGTCGTGGAGTGATTGGAGGAAAATGTTATCGACTTGGTCTGCAGATCAATTATTGCGCCGTTGTCCGTCAAAAAGTCCATTCCGAGAATCACGTCGCGGGAGCAGTTAGGCAGAACGACGAACGCCGCAGGGTACGTTGTGCCGTCTATGGTGACGCGCGATGTGCACGTTCCACTTGGCGTCACGAGGTGGCCTCCTGCTGTGCGTATGTGCGGACCGTCCCATCTGGTCATAACTTTCTTCAGTTTAGACGCAAATGGTCCGCTCATTACCGAATAGTCAGCTCCCGTGTCTACGAGGGCGACTACGTCAAAGCCGTCGATGGACACCTTGACGTCAGATGCAGTCGTCCTCGAGTTCCGGGTTCGTCGGGGCGTCGTATCTCTGCTTGTACGTGTTGATGGACGGGCACTGTGCATCGTCGTTGTCGTCGTCTTCTCAACGGACGTCTCGGTCAGGTCGGGTACGCGTCGCGCCGTGTAGCTGTCGTCGTGTTCGGGAGTCTCGTCAGGGTTAGGTCGGGTCGTCGGGATGAGGGCATGTCGTGAATCACTGTCTTCAGCGCGTCCTTGCGTCGTTGGAGGGTTTCTAGTTTTTCGCCGTAGAGCAACTTCACCTCCAGAAGTTGCTGCTTTTAGTTTCCCCCGCGTGGGCTGGGGGACCTTCCACGGGCGAAGTCAGCGTTGCTACGGCAGTTCGGCGATTGGTATGGGTAAGGCGACGGCGAACGGTTGAAACGGGCTGGTCGACGGCTGGTGTTGGACAGGTACTCTTCGATCTCCGATGGGCGCTGGCCAGTTCGGGGGCGGGGTGCGTCGGCGGAGAACCCTCGCAAACCGAGCCTCCTGTAGGGGCAGCGACGGTAGACGTGGTCGGCCTCTCCGCAGTGGTAGCACAGCGGACGATTGTCTGACGTTCGCCACACGTCGGTCTTCCTTGGGGCAGGGGGTTGCGCCGCAGGTGGTCGGGCCGGCGAGAGGGGACGACGGTACGGAGCCTCGTGACGATAGGGTGCAGGTGGGCGAGGGCGATGTACAGCAGCTGCGTAGGTCATGGCTTGCGGCTCGCGAGGTGCTACTGGCGTCGTTGAAGTTCCCAGCGCTTGCTGCACTTCTTCTCTAATGACGTCGGTAAGAGAAGCGACTTGTGGTTGCGGCGGCGTCGGGAGCAGTTTCCGCAGCTCCTCCCTCACTATTTCGCGGATAGTCTCGCGTAGGCTGTCGGCCGGCATCCGCGTGCTGCCAAAGTCGTTCGCATTGGCCGCGCCAACAAAGTTGCGGTCATACTGCTTAGCACGCATCTCGAGGGCTTTCTCAATGGTGCTGGCTTCGGTAACGAATTCGGCGACGGTTTTGGGCGGATTTCGGACAAGTCCGGCAAACAGTTCCTCCTTCACTCCGCGCATTAAGAACCGCAACTTCTTTTCTTCCGTCATTTCGGGATCCGCGCGGCGAAATAGCTGCTTCATCTCCTCAACGAAGATCAAGACGCCTTCATTGGGGTGTTGCGTGCGCGTTTCCAACAAAAGGGCGGCTCTTTCTTTCCGCACGACGGTAGTGAAGGTCTTAGTGAACTCGCTTTTGAACTGAGCCCAGTTTGTCAAGGAGCTCTCGTGGTTCTCGAACCAAGTGCGAGCCGAATCTTCCAAGTAAAAGAAAACGTGCCGGAACGTTTCTGCGTCGTCCCACCTGTTGAATTTCCGGACGCGCTCCAGTTTCTCCAACCATTCTTCTGGGTCTTCTGCGGGGGCTCCTCGGAACGATGGCGGTTCCCGGGGCTGCTGCAGGACGATTGGCGACGTTGTTTCTTGCACCATGGTGTTGGTTGCAGCGTTCCTTTTCTTGGGCCCTTCTGGCATCAAACCGAACTCGGGCGGTAAATCTTGCAGGCGGGGGCTGGCTCTTGTTGGACTGGCTTGGCGGCTTTTCGAGGTTGTAGTGGGCATGAAGGGTGCGTACCCAGCACCTCCACCAGATGTCACGAAGCCAAGGACGACGCAGTTGTTTGGAAAAGAAACAAGTTTATTGGAGCGAACTTGTGCTCCCCTAACAACTGAAAAGAATACAGAGGCGGCGAGGCAGCGGTCAACAAAGTGACGTACGTGCGTCGGCGAGCGTCGCAGAATCGAATGCCCCGGCGTCCGCACTGCAGGCCTTTTATCTTTCGGCGCGCGTGGTTCTCGAAACGTCGATTCGCATCGAGAACATAGTAGATCCAAGAAGATCATTCTGGGCTGTTCACGTTAGATCGGAACGCTCTCCCCATCACAACAGATAACGCATGCGGCACAGAAAGAAAGAATGGAACACGCGCTTCCCTTGGCGCAGAGATAACGCAGACCGGCGCAGCCGGGCGGTAAAAGCAAAACACAAATAAGCAAACCCAATGTATGGTTCGCGGCAATATATATATATATATAATACCAGACCGGTATTCTGGAGGTCGTGGGTTCGGATCCCACCTGGCGGGCATTTTTTCTTCACTTTCTTTCTTTCTTTCCAAATTCTTAATCTGTTTCAATGATCTACCACATCCTCCCCTTTGCTTTCCGAGGTTTTCTCGACTGCCAACCCTTATTTCTGTGTTATTTTCAACGAGCCCCTCATTTCCTATTCTGATTCGCTATATTTATATATATATATATATATATATCTTCTTTTTTTACGACTGAAATTTCTGCTTCGACTGCGATGCCCCTCCGTTGGGGATCGCACGAGAACCAGCGTATTCAGCATAGTATGGCCGATGGCTCCGTTAAAGAGCACTGGGTTGCCCACCGCTGTGGCTTAGTGGCTAAGGCGCTGTGTTGCTGAGCACGAGGACGCCGGTTCGATTCCTCGCCGTGGCGACCGCTTTCCAGGTGCAGGGGAAAAACAGAAGCGTCCGGGTGTTCGAGCGCGCGGCGCAAGTTAAAGATCCCCAGGGGGTCAAAATTAATCCGGAGCCGTCCACACGGCGTGCCTCATCGCCTGTGAAGCGTTGGCGCGTTAAAACCCAGAATCAATCAAGAGCACTGAGCTTAAAGAAACATGAATTATAAAAGGGCTTCCAGTTATGCTATTCGTGTTCAGAATACGTTTCCTGCGCACCTAAATTAATCGCTTCTCCATAGCTTGTCTTCTCCTGCGGGTTCAGTGCTCAAAGTTGTTTTAAATATTTTGGTACCTTAATATTTCATACTGACGAAATCTCTACTAATTATTTTTCAAGCCCCTTTTTTGGCCGAATAATGACAGGTGGGAAAGAAATTTAAATTAATCGCAAGTACTAGCGGCTTCTCAGGCAGCCGAATATAGGGTCGGAGGCAGCAGCCACAACTGCGACCCTAACAAGGTTATGCAGCACGTATTGAACAAATATAATTGATTAATTGCAGGGTTTAACACGCCGACGCAACGCAGGCGACGAAGCGTGCCGTAGTGGAGGGCTCCGGATTAATTTTGACCACCTGGACAGCGTTAACATGTGCCGAAATGTCGTACCGACGGACGTTTTTGCTTTTCGCCTCCATCAGAAAAGCGGCCGCCGTGGCCGGGAATTGAACTCGCGACCTCATGTTCAGTAGCGCACCGCCTTAGCCATTGAGCCGCAGCGGTGGGTTATTGAACAAATATAGAACACGTACTATAGCAAGTAAAATATTTTCCCGCTCGCTCACTCGCCCACTCCTTATTTCCCTCACTCACTCACTACCCGCCGCGGTGGCTCAGTGGCTAAGGCGTTGCGCTGCTGAGCACGAGGTCGCGGGTTCAATTCCCGGCCGCGGCGGCCGCTTTTCTGATGGAGGCGAAAAGCAAAAACGCCCGTGTGTACGAGATTTCGGCGCACGTTAAAGATCCCCAGGTGGTCAAAATTAATCCGGAGCCCTCCACTACGGCGCGCCTCATCGCCTGCGTTGCGTCGGCGCGTTAAACCCTACATTCAATCAATCAATCAAATCACTCACTCACTCACTCACTCACTCACTCACTCACTCACTCACTCACTCACTCACTCACTCACTCACTCACTCACTCACTCACTCACTCACTCACTCACTCTCCAAAAAGTGGAATTATAAGATAACGTTTCATTTTCCTATTCTCAGTGGTTGGTTGTAGCGTGACCGTTCCATGCAACGAATTTGTTGTCAGTAAATGCTTACGATGGAGGCACCTTTCGTTGTGTGGGAGGAAGCGTGCGTCCTGAGCCGTAGGGAGCACTCAGAGTACTCTTCGAGCCTTTACCAGTGACTAAACAAGCAAGAAAACAAAAACAGAACGTAGTCGCCTGAAATGGATGAGCATTAGGCCGGCGTTCCCTTTGATGTCAAACGCAGGCGTCCTAATTTGCATACTCAGTGGTAAAGGGGTGCAAAGCTCTTTTGAGTCACCCGGAAAAAGTGCTTTGTATGCCCATGTTAAGGGAGTTTGACGAAACGTTCTATCTGCATAATTTGTCCGACAGAAAAGGTAGTCTCCACTAACTCAGATGAATTGACAATCTAATACTAGCAAATTGTACATTTAATTGAAAAAATCATAAGCGGTTTTATAGCTGGAGGCCGGCAAGACGCTTCAAAAGAAACGGAATCCGAAGACGAGCAAGGCAGCGTAGGCCGATGTGATGTGTCAGTACGTTCTCTTAGAGCCACGCTAACCTGATCGTGCTTATTCTTATTGAGTTCAGCACGTGGCGCCTACCATGATCAGCCGGCGCAAAACAGTTTTGCCTCCGGAACATACTCAGTCGGTTGCACAAGAGAGACTGGCGCACACTAACCACAAGGCATGTCTTGTCGGTGACTACTACCTCCACCATAAAATATATTTAAAATATATTTTACATTATGTCCAATCGATGCAAAACCGCCTGCCCGAGTTCGCGGCTAAGTTTAACGGGGACTCACCAGATCACATTATTAAGGGACCCACGGGCTTATCCATCACCCACGTGCTTAGAAAGCATCGTGTACACATACAAATTTTTTTTCAGAAACATGAAAAAGTTCCCAGCCACCCAGTTTGCTTAGGCGAATGGCATATCTCTAACCAAATACAGTGGGAAGCAGCGGTGACCAGCTCCGATCCTGTATACCCAAATTCAGGCCGTGGACTGGTCTTTGGAAGCCGCCATGAAGCAAGGTCTTCTGGCCACCTCACGGACTCAAGAAGAAGCCCATCACTAAATTAATTCAATGATTGTTGACGAAATCAGGTTGTTCCCTCGCCTCCTTCTTTTAGAAATACGTCCTTTCTTTACTGAAATAAAAATTTTACACGAAACATATTTTGGTTTATCCAGCTTTCACTATAGATGGAACTAGCTTGTCTAGCAAGGGAGAGTTTTGTTTATTTATTTCAGTAAAGAACAAACATATTTACGAAATAATAAACTAGGATGTTTGGAGGCTTTTGCTAGATCCGCATATATATTCCTACTGATGCACGGTAGTATTTAAGCCCGTGGGTCATGGAGTACTAAGCCCGAAAGGAATGTTAACAGGTGAGTCTCCCTCAAGCTCCTGAGTTCGGCGATGTGAGTCTGTCGATGGGTTGGTGTTAAAGTATCAAGCAGTGTGAACACCCATGAGGAAGAAAATAGGCTTTTTTTCTGAAATCAGATTTGATTACACCCGAACGTAAAGGTATGCCTGAAGCGATACACGAATAACTCTGCGTTTCATAAGATTATCAGGCCTCGATTTAGTAACACATTAAACCCCTGTTATTGCGAAATCCTGAGGTGAAAAGTAGGTTACGTTATAAGCAATATTCTTTTTTTTTAAAAGAGCGGAGACTATTTGCCCTCAGTGCATGGCAGTGGTGGTCATTAAACATTTCGAATAGAGCGGGATTTTCAATAAAACTTTTTTAAACGAGGGTTTCGTGCACATGAAAAGCGACTGCTTCTTGAGCAGATTAAGTGGTTTCAACAGCCGCAATTCCGATCTTGTGAGAACGTGCACTTAAAGGAAAGAGCATGGCGGTATATAGAGGATGTACTCGTGGCAATGGAATGGGCACAGTCGTAAAATTAAGACAAAGAACTACCTGTCACGGGTACAATTTTAACATTGCTGTTAGAAGCGCAAGGTTAAACTTTCTCTCCACGTGTGTTGAAATCATTGCTATTGAATCAAGGCACTAGGATAAACTAAAAGGAAACGGCAAATAAAGCATCCGGTATCAAGAGGGTGTTTCTGAATATTGAAGCGTTTATATTCGTGACGTGTTATGGTAACATCACGAGAGCTTTGTCCTAGCACTGCAGTCCCAAACAACCTTGTCGTCTCAAGCGAAACAACGTGCGAGGTTGTTATGCAGCTCACACAAATGAAATAGGAGTTTTAAAAATGCATTAAAAATTAGTGCCATTTCACTCTGGTAAAAAGGACGACCAGCCATGCTGGACGCAGCCTACATAGAGCACGAAACAAAACACGCTTTGCAATGTGCGACTGAGCACACTTCGCAGTGAATCATCTGAATAAAACTTGAAAGGACTCAAGGTTTATCCTAGCAGACAAACGTGGAGCTGTCTGCCTCCCGCGTCGTATACGCATCTTACTGTTTAAGTAAAATACCAACCCAAACCACTGGATCACTGAGGGCATCGGAGAAGTCGCATTGGGTGGTTTGACGTACGCGTTCATACATCCTGCCAGCACAACAGGCATGTCGTTAGTAAAGGCATGAAACCTATAACTGCGCGCTCACGCTCAACCCCCCCGCTTCCTTCACTCCCAACCTGTGCACGCATAAACCGGCAGCCGGTTATGTGCGTGTGGTCAGAAGTGAAAGACACCGTCGAAAATGTCTTTCTGGAGCCATTTAAGCTGAACAAGTAATATTGGCTCACGCCGGCGTTCCAAGCGGGCAAGTTGCTATTCATCAGGGAAGGGTTCGCAGCTACTAGATGAGCCGGTACTTGAGGCGGCAACTGCGACAGTGACGCAAGCAGCTTTTCGTTATTTTTTCGCCCATTCTCGCTTCTGTTCGAGCTGACGTTACTTCAAATCTCCCTCTTGTTCCTTCAAGTGATGACATGCATCCGTCCAATGGCGAATTAAAACCTGGAAGGCCTCGAGCTAGGGGACAAACAAGTGGCTGTCAATGCAGGACAACTTCTTGAATATCTTTTTTTGTTTTTTTGCCCACTCCATTGCCTTGATCATCAGTAATATTATATTTACCATGGCCCTATATACACCATTAGTGTTGCATGCCTTGTTACGCTTCTCATTCATCTTTTGAAACCGGCTTTTACACCGAAGTAATTTTATGCACTATTTGCACCCTTTTCATCAATACATTCTTACCTCATCGTAGCAATTGCGCTCTCGGCCTTGGATGCTCTTGCGCCAAAAAACCCACTAAAAAGAAGCCTATCAATCGACTCGACCACAGCGCCATCCGCAACCTGGAGCGGAATATTGATTCTAGATCGAAAACGCTCTTCATGTTTGGGATGTACGGAATCAGCCAGGATATTCCCTCACACCATTGCAACAAGATGTCCCTGAGGATCGGGTTAAACAACGAGTGTCCCAAGAATTCTACAAGGACCCCGGAGCGTAAAGAAATGCGCCAAGGAACGCGATGGGCAAATCCCCAATGGGTTCGTGGCAGCGAGAATAGCAAAAGTCTAAACAAAGGAGAAAGATGCCTCAATCAACGATGTGAACGTGCTCTGACAGCGAAGCCAAGCGAGTGCATGTCACAAAGAACGATGGACCGGGGCGCAGTCCCAACGAGTGCGAAAAACAAAACAAAATTTGTATTAGCATGCTTGTCGGTTAATTAGCTTACGAAACTTGCAATGACTATAGTTTTATGTCAGCAGACATACATTGGGCTGTCCATCTCAACTGGCTTTGTGCTGCGGCTCGAATGGTATAGGGAAGGCAGATTCTCGTTATTTGTGTTCAAACCGAGGCTGATAGTTAGTCATGATTCTTGCTGAGGTCAAAATACACTGGACAGACTAACGTCTTATCATTTATTTCGGAATAGTTATGATGACAGACGAGTTACAGCCGTTCTCTGTAACTGTACTCCTGCCGTATAAGCCCATTCCCTTGGGAACCCATGAATTGAGTGTAAACGGGAATTCCTAGTTGTTTACTTGAACTGCCCGGTGAACTAATTATAAGAAG
Organism: Haemaphysalis longicornis; assembly: GCF_048455015.1. Classification (NCBI taxonomy): domain Eukaryota; kingdom Metazoa; phylum Arthropoda; class Arachnida; order Ixodida; family Ixodidae; genus Haemaphysalis; species Haemaphysalis longicornis. The sequence continues at coordinate 60,488,777 of NW_027526335.1, read as the reverse complement.
TAAAAGAAACACAATTTTATCATAGAGCAGTATAAGCGGCTAACTGTCATATTTGTTTCGGGATAGTTGCGATAAAATTCGACTTGCAGCCATTTCCTGCAATCATTTTCCGCTCGCAGAAGCTTGTGTATTGACGGTAAGCCGCAATTATTCTTAGTTGTTTGATGCTCCAGGTGATCTAATTATGATAAGTAGAGAATTCCTCGACATGAAGATGGAGGCGTGTTTAAGGCTCATTGCATTATGATTTGTTTGGAGGTGTCTACAGTAGAATAAAAGCTACACAGCATTTGCCCAAAAATTACGCCTACCTCCCCTCGCAGGAACCCTGGTGTGATGCGACGCTGAGGGGGGTTCAAGCGCAAGCGGAGAGCAAGCATCGACCGAAAGGCAGCCGGAGTGCGGCACACCGGTTATATGCGCAGCGCGCCCGAAGAAGAGGAGACCGCGGAAGACAGAGTACTGCACATGCGCCAACCCTACAGGATATTGTGCGAATGGAGCGTAGATTCCTTCTTATACGACGTAGTGCTTTACCACAAAGCGCGACAGCGGAAGGAGGGCAGATGACTGTCGAAGAAGAAAATTTTCGGGGAGGAGGAGGAAATTTTATGGAGCCGTAAATAAAATAAATGTGTGTGGCCTCTTAGTTGAGGAAGCCGCTCGTGACCGCTGCTGCTCTAGCCCTGGAGTTCAGACGTTGGTGTGTCTCGAAGTGAACTTTTTATTAAAAGGGCAACACTATCAGCCTACCTTTCCCGGTTTCGTCGAAAATTGGTAAAGCTGGGGAAGTGTGGCATAAGCTTGGTTTGGTGGAAATATAACTATAAAGTTACCTTTGCTACAAAACTTTTCTTTGCTTTCTAGAATGTCCGCATCTTTGTTTTTCTTTTGGTTGGTTTCAATTTCAATTTCAATTTCAATGTATTAATGACATTCAATGTTTTCAGTCAGTACATTCGAAATAGAAACAAGGAAATGCAGACTGCGGCCAAGGTAAGCGATGCAAAACGCCTGATTGGTTCGTTGTCGTTTTTCTTTATGTTTTGCTTAAAACCGAAGTAATGGCAGAGGTTGAGAATTAACTTCACGACGGCTTCTCTGCAAAAACGTCCAGTGGTAAAAGGGTTACAAACAAGCAGGAGTAGAGAGAGAGAGAGAGAGAGAGAGAGAGAGAGAGAGAGAGAGAGAGAGAACAACTTTATTTAGCCAAACAAAATTGCGGCGACTACGTGCCGGATGGGGTGGTTCCCTCTTCACGGGACCCATATGCTTCCTCGGGTGCCTGGCCCCTGGAGATCAGGACGAGCTGGTTTTCCAAGGCGGGGCTCTGCTTAGCAAGGTCTCCCATCACTCGTTAAAGGGTGTGGGAAAGGTGGTAGAAGGGTTGGGTAAGGGGTGGGAGGATGGTCTCGGTGAAACAGCCCTCTCAGATGACGTGCCGGAGCGTGCACAATTGCCCAAAGAAGCTACACTCTTTCTCGTATCTCTCGGAGAGACGCGGCACAAAGCCGAACAAAATAATCCTTATCTTCTTGCCGTTCCACTGCAAACAGATAGCGTGGCAGGTCCAGAAACAAGCATGGAGAAGATACCGCTGAGAACGGTTTTTTTCCGGAGCTGCCAGCAAAAGAAATGAGCCATAATATCGAAGAAAGAATAAAAAATGTCAAGCTCCGCGCTGCGCCATTTGAGCGTGAAATGCAAGCTCATGCCTGATACCGATTGCTTGCAACGCACGCAGAACTCAACCGACATGTGTGCCACCGGCTTCCTGTTCTCGTGGCTCTGCTCCCCCAAAGTGTCGCTTTGCCAAGAACCCAAAATATCCGGCTACTTTTCATTACGGAATAGCCCCGCTCCCGTCTTACGCTATTGACACTTACTTCAGGCGGAAAGGGCCACACTTAGTAGTTACGTCATTCCTCGGAGGTACTTTGCACGCAGCAACAACAGATTTTGTGCTTTCGGAATGCCCGCTTGACAAACTGTAACTGCCTCAGTCGTTTTGCTTTTGCTATGTTTTATGTCCATTCGCGTATACGACGTCAGGCAGATGTTCTCTTGAGAAAGCGACCGCTGTTTATTTGTTCCGTACACGCCTTTAGTCTTTATGCATTGGCGATGCGTACAGTCGTCAGTGCACATAGTTTGCCGCATTGACGAGCAAGACAGCTGCACGTGGCACAGAAGTACTGCGTCGTATGGGCCGCTGCTGGGCTGCGTCGGGTGCCTGCAATATTTTAAATGCTTAAATTGGGACTGAGCGGAATTTATTCTACTCCATACGGGAGAAGAAACACGCATGCAGGGGGTACTCTAAAAAAATGAAAACAGAGTAGAGGAAGAAACACATAAGGTTTGAGACAAAAAAGATTTTTGTGGATGTGCGTAATTCTTTCGAGCCCGGTGTATTGCTTCCTTGTTTACAGGTGACAAGGAAATCGCGAGATAACACATGGTGAGGCGTTAAACTTATCAACAAGAAAGCGATGTCGCATTCAAGTACTAAACTAAGACCCGCCGCGGTGGCTCATTGGCTAAGGCATGGTGCTGGCGAGTTCAAGGACGCGGGGTCCATCCCGGTCGCGGTGGCTGCTTTTCAAATGGATGCGAAAAGCGAATACGGGCGTGTTTCTAGATTTCGGCGCACTTTAAAGATTTCCTAGTGACCAATATCATTCATGAGCCCACTACTACTGTGGCACGTCAACATAGCCTAGGTGCAGCTTCGGCGCGTTAAACACGCAAATAAACAAAGTATCCAGCTAAACCTAAGTTGTAGTCAATGCTTAATCGTAAATCTTAAGCGCTCAATATTAAGAGGAGCACGTAAAAACAGACTGGCTCGCAGCGGAGGTCACGGTTGCGGCCCGAAGGCTGCAAGGGAGGGTGGCAGCGCAAAGCTGCAGTGTCCGCTTCCATGAGTTTTAGATGCGACGCTGAGGGCATCTCTTGTCGGCGGCCCTGTCCTTCCTGCGTGCGTCCGTCGTCGGCGTCCGCACTCTCCTCTGCTCACCCCCTCTCATCTCCCATAACGAGCACTCTCTCGCGAGGGGCATTGGATTGGATTCGATTGGCTTGGCTTGGCTTGGCTTGGCTTGGATTTGGATTGGATTGGATTAAAGTGGATTGTGTTGGATTGTGTTGCGTCATAGCCGCGGCAGACGCACTGGCGTCGGCGCGTGCCCAGGTGAGAGCGAACACTCTGTCTCAACATCTGCAGGTGTGCGGCCCAGCGCACTCTCACTCCGCCGGTGGGCGGCGCTGCGTGCGGTGTTGCGCATGTGCAGTACTCTCTCTCTCCGTGGTCTCCTCTCCTTCGGGCGCGCTGCGCATATAACCGGTGTGCCGCTCTCCGGCGGCCTTTCGGTCGACGGTTGCTCTCCGCTTGCGCTTGAACCCCCCTCAGCGTCGCATCACACCAGGGTTCCCGTGAGGGGAGGTGGGCGTTATTTTTTAGAAGTCCGGGCGCTGCAGGAAGTGTGTGCGTTCACAATTTGGAGAGAAACTTCAGACTTCTTACACGTGTATCGGCTATCTGGAACAAGCTTGTGACCATAGCGGCCACTTTTACTGGCTAGTTCTAGGGACTGACAACGTAAGAATTCTGGATCGTAGGTGACGCCGCCTTCTATGTGGAGTGGTGTATCGGCAGTGAGCTTTTATCGGCGGCGCCATCGTCACTGGCCAGTTCCCCTCGCTTAATAAGAATTCGGTAAGGTGGCCGAGAGCTTCGGACGGCAGCTGTCGTCACTGGCCGATAATCTGGGAATTTTGGTTGGGGATGGTGGCGCCGTTACCAAACGGGAATTTGTGAATCAGCTCACACTTTCTGACGGCAGCTTTCCCCGCCGCTCGTAAATTGTACGCCTGAGTGGGTACGCAAAAATTGCGGGTGGATATGGTAACGTCTCAGCCTATGGGGTTGGTGGTACCACTGTTCGTACACCGATGGCCGAAAGCCAGACTCTGGCTAGAGATTTTCGCACAACATGCCGTGTACAGCTATGGCCTTAAAAAGCTAGGGTATACGCAATCTGCCAGGTATCACGGGGCAATTCTTTCGTAAAAAGGGAGAAACACCAGTATGGGCGGGAACATTATTAAAATAAGCATTAACATAAGAACAAGCATCCACCTTGATTGAGTCACGTTCTTGGGAAACGTATGCGGGACTGGGGCAGCTATAGCCCCTAGCGTCACTCTTGCGGTGGTGAATAAGATTCCCAGGAAAAAAGAGAGATAAATCTTAATTTGAAGCGAGCTCTGTTGTTTGCGGCACAACGCATATAATTGCTCAAATATTCTAAATGCAGAGGGCTGGTTGCTTTACAATCGAAACATTTGAACACAAAAATTATCAGAGGGAGCCAAGCGCTGTCGTCAGCCCACTGGGAAACTTGTAAAAGTGCTTGTTGTAAAAGCTTTTTGTAAATGCTTGTTGTAAAAGTGCTGATAATAACAATAAGAAAAACTAGAGAATAGAAAAGATAGACTTTAAATACAAAATCATTATCAGCAAAAACCTCAGGGACCGAACAGTTGTCGTCAGGCCCTGGGGTACTTACAAATCCGTATTACTATGCGTCCAGAGAAGTCTGTCGTAGGGGTGCGGAGTATAAAAAGTAAGAAAAACTAGAGAATTGATGAGATATACGTGCAACATATTAAGTCATTAGACGGAAAAACCTAAGGAAGTGAACCGTTGTCGTCATGCCCCTGGGAGACATACAATTCCGCATCACAAAGTGTGTGCAGAGAAGCCTGTTGTAAGGGTGCTGAGGGTAAAAAGCAAAAAAAAAAGAGAGAATAGAGAGGATATACGTATAATATAAAAAGTGATTATCAGCAAAACGTTAATAGACCCAACCGTTGTCGTCAGGCCCCTGGGAGACTGTGGTGAGAGGGAACCCCCTCACAGGTTCTTTTCAGGCATTCTGTGGCGACTGGGACCTGCCGTAGTGCCAATACTCAGACGAGGTGTCGGGCAACGGCACAAAAACGTATATTCTTAAACCAAACACACGCACACGACAAGCAATAACAATTCAAAGTTTAAAAATCTGTAGATAACTCTAAGAAATACGAAATCTACAAAAAAACACACAGAAAAGTCCCCTCCAACTGTTCTGGGCGACGGGGCATTGTCCGCAGGGTGTCGTGGGTGCTGGTGACGATTCGGGGTGCGGCGTTGCGGGGCTATGACGACAGCGTCGCACATGCCGAAACGTTAACGAGGAACAAGCACCGTTGTCCTCTTTGACGATAATCTGCCCGGTACCCGCTCAGGATCGGGCGACCCGTAGCACCAGCAGGGAGAAAAAATTAGCAGTGGCTTAGCTCGGCTATGCCAGGATATACGTAGCGTGAGCTATATAGTTCAGCAATCCAATTCAATCCAATCCAATTCAATCCAATCCAATCCAGTCCAGTCCAGTCCAGTCCATTCCATTCCATTCCATTCCATTCCAGTCCAGTCCAGTCCAGTCCAGTCCAGTCCAGTCCAGTCCAGTCACTGCTCCTCGCGCATGCGGAGCACGGCTCTCCAGGAGCCACGCGAAGCGGCTATCAAGCGGCTCCGACGCAGCTTCAGACTTGGCTACTGCGCAACGGAGGCGCACAGCTGGGCACGTGCCGGTGCCAGTGCATCTGCCGCGGCTATCACGTCCCTCCTCTGAAATGCGCAGACCGGCGAATGTGCAGACCCTATTCTCTACACACCCGTACTCTAATTGGATTGAATGCAATCCAAAACAATTCAATTTAATCCAATCCAGTCCAAGTCGAATCCAATACAATCCAATCCAATGCTCCTCGCACTTGCTCAGCACGGCCCTTCAGGGTCCACGCGAAACTGCTTAACCTCGGCCAGTGTAGCTTACGCTACAAAACCGGCCACTGCCGGCCGACGGCGGGCAGCAGGCAGCGGTTCGTCGAAGAACGGCGCACGCGAACGTTGCGAGCCTCCACGAGTCAGTCGCGCCTCGGCCCCAGGATGCCAAGGCACCTGGTAGACCCTTCTAGAGCTCGGGTCCCGAAAACTGGATGAGCTTCGAGTCTCCAACCTGGACGCCACGCTCCTCCAACCAGCTCCTCCCACTCCTTTCGGTGTTCTTCTCTGTTCTCGCCTGGCCTCCCTAGCTCTTCGGTTGTGGCCACCTCTTATTGGCCCACTTCCCCCCTCGTGTGACTTGGCACTTTTTTTACTTTGGCAAGGCCGGGTGAGGGTAATCCCTTCATGGTCATGTTCCCTCGTCGAAACGAGTCGTCGAAACCAGCGCGTCACCTCGCAGAGACTTAAAATTTCGCATTGCTATGTGTGTGCAGAGAAGCCGCTTGTAGAGGTCCACAGTATAAAAATTTTAAAAAATGAGAGAATAGATGAGATATACGTATAATATAATAAGTCGTTATCAGCAAAAACGCAAGGGAGCGAACCGTTGTCGTCAGGGGCCTGGGAAACTTACGATTCCGCATTACTATGTATGTGCAGAGAAGCCGGTTGTAAGGGTGCTCAGTATAGAAAGTAAGAAAACCTTGAGAATAGATGAGATCTACGATAATATAATCTGCCATTGTCAGCAAAACCTAAGGATTAAATAACAAAATGCGGCTGCCTCTCTAGAAAAGCTGCCGAAAAATTGAACGGCCTGCTGGCCATGCAAATACTATCGCCTTGAAGGCGCCGGGCGGGGTAAGACGCATTGCTCCATGCAAAAAAAGAAATCTAAGCTCGGTGAAACGGAGAAGTAGCGTTGAAATATTTACGCAATAAAATAAATATTTAAGAATTTTGCGCATGTTTTTGAGGAAGAATAGGTCTTTTGAAATGTCTAGAAGGTAATTAGAGCAAGCACGATGATGTTGAAGGGGTTGAAAGAACCTTTATATACTTTGAATGTTTAATATACAGGGCCGAAAATGGTATAGTTTTCAAGTTAGTTTCCAATCCTTCCGCACTTGAGAAAAAACACAACAAAAGGGTAGTCAGCGTGGCTACCAATACCTGGTTGCCGAAGGTCCAGGGGGCTTCCTCATCTCCGCCTGTTATCTAAAAAATGCTTTCCACACTTTCCAGATAAAACACAATTGCAACGAGTTCACTTTCCACTCTGTCCCAAGTGTACACTGGCAGAACCACGTGTTTACAAGCCATGCAATGGGGCTAATCTTCATGTAAGAGTAATTACGAACCTGTGCTTGTAATCCGGTTTATCGTTAATACCTGGCCGGGTCGGCTGGCTGGTACTGAAAAAACATCAATAAGAGCTTTAAGCCTCCTCCCGTTAATTAACTAATTTGGCACTAGTCGTTACGAGCCTGGAAACACTGTTTAATTATCTGTGTAATGCTTGGCCCAAATCCTCATAATTGGAAGCCTGGTCGGGTTTTGGGTCTCTTTTTTTTTGTTATGTATCGCTGGGTGTGTGCACATTTGTACCGTTGCCATAATTAACGTGGCCTAGAAAAGGTGCCTATTTACTGCTTTGAGACCGTGATAGAACGCACTAGACCATACTTGTTTCGCCCGGACAGCGCAGGTGCGGTCTGTTACAGCGACGCCGTTTATGTCTAGGGTTTCACAGATTTTTTTTTTGCGTCTTGAACCAACACCCTAGAGGTTTCACGTGCCCTTGAAACGAGGGGCGATCGTGTGCGTGTGGGCGTGCGTTTTTTTCGCTGGCTTCTTGTCTCTCTCTTCCTAGCGCGCACGCGCGCTTTAACACAAGTTTGTGCATTATAAACAGCAAGTAATTCAGAACACTATTTCCTCTATTGATATCGCCGGCAAGAATACGTACCTGACCTGAGGCGATACCTAAATGTCATGAGCTTAGCACGCAACATTCCCTAATTTCACGGCATTGTTGCGTGTTAGGGATCACAGTATACAAAGTTGCGAAAGCAGGTTGCGGCCCGGTGCGGTATTGCTCTACACCTTTGCACTAACGTTGACCATTTACTAAAAGGGTTGCGCAATCACCCAGGTTCAAGTTCTCCCTTGTACTAGACGTTATCTAAATGCCAGTGGCTGTCCACATCTCAGATTCAAGGCAAGGCAAAAAAAAAAGACCAGGTTTTCAAGCGAATTGTGAAATAGCCAATGTCGGGGAAAATTTTTTTTCCCGAAATGCGAGTGCGCGAGGCATTATGTTACGGTTTTAAATTTATTTTGAAGCTCTAAAGTTGACAAAAGTGACAAGTTTTATATACGATGATGCGCTTGAAAACCCGTTGCACCTCCGCTCTTAGTCAAATGTCGATCTGGTTCCCAAAGGTGAACACGCCCCCGCTGTTCATGTTTTTTAGATGCAACGCATCTCATGCTCGCCCCTCTGTCCTTCCTGCGTCTGTCCGGCGTTGTCCACCCAGCTGCGCCTTTCCTCCTCTCCGATAGTGAACGCTCTCTCCCAAACAGCTGCGGGTTGGCGCAGCGCGCTCTCACTCTGTTACTAGGCGCCGGTGGGCGGCGCTGCACTCGGCGCTGCGCGCGCTGCGCATGTGCAATACTCTCTCTCTCCGCCCTCTCCTCTCCTTCAGGCGCTGTGAATATAAAGCGGCATGCCGCGCTCCGACGGTCTCAGTCGATGGTCTTCCGCATTACGCTTGCACTCTCTCGCAGTACTCGACGAATCGTCCAGCCCCTAACTGTGCACTTTGCGGACCACAAGGCACTCATTCTCGTCTGCAATAAAGACCGTACCTGAGCCTACGTGTACTGCATGTGCATTGCATGGGGAAAATGAAAAATTACGCCCACCTCCCCTTCGCGTGAGAATCCCTGCTATAAGCGCAATCAATACGATGGAAAACGCCAATGGAACTACCCCATGAGATGCGTTGCATCACACCAGGGTTCGCGCGCGGGGAGGTGGGCGTAATTTTTTCTTACACATTTCTGCCCTCTGTTTGGAGCGCGAGAAACATACAAAATGGTAGCGAAAAAATGAATGAAACTTTATATGACGAGTGTATATGGTTACCTGGAGCTATATGGATACGCGTGTGGAAATGAAACTATAGGTTTCGAAACCAACGCGTGGTGAAGTGGCTCTAAGACTATCGTGTATTCGATCGTAAACGAGTAAAATACGTCTCACATGACGGTCGCCAAGCGCTTTTTCTGACCTGCTGCCCCCCTCTCCCTTTCCAGAAAAAAAAACACTATAAAAATGGCAAATTACGAGGCAGTTGCGTTTGGCACGTAAACAGTCGGACCTTGTAACTCGAACTTTGCCTTATTCCAACCATACTAGTGGATGAATGAAGACACAGACGTCCTATTGTCTAACTGTGATTAATCTATATTTTCAAAACGGTGAATTCTTAGAAAAATTGACTTATACTTCTCCATTCCCCTTCTTCCCTACCGACTGCCATCGAAAACACTCGGTTAGGCGTCGACTTTCGCGCCGTTCCGCCTTGGTTTACTCGGTCCCTAAGTTGGGAACTTTGGCTAACCCGTGCAAAAATGACGCGACGCCCACACAGACATCCTGTCTCACCACCTATTTGTGCAACTAGGTTATCTTTGCAGGGAGCGTTACGTGGCACAGCCACGATTTTTAGCTAAAAAGCAGTTTCCTGTGCAGGAGAAATCTTTTCGCCTCAAACCCACCACAAGCATCTAGAGGGAGTGTGAAAATATTAATTAAATCGTCCCGAAGGACAGGCCTTCCTTCGGTTGGACCCCACAGTTAAGGGCATATTGCCGTTAGCCAAGCGGCTGGCGTGAAGGACACGTCCTTGTACCTCCGCCAGCTTGAGCTGCGCAGGAGTGACTCCGAGGAAGATGGTGGGGATTAAGGAAAGGTGGAACACGTCTGGAAGGTGTAAATACTGCCGGGTTGGCTGGCACATCATGGGGTGATGTCTCCCTTGCGGACAGTGACGGATGTACAGTGTGGGGTGGAAGGAGCACAGCATGGTAAGGCAGGGAGGAATTTGTGTGGAGGAGACGACAGCCAACGGCGTCCTTCCGGCCAGGGAAGCTGGGGAGGGGAAGGGGGGGGGTGGCAGTACTGACGGTACTGCCTGTACTTCATAGGTATGCTGCATCCGAATAGTATACAGGGTGGCCAGATCCTGTTTGGGTGGATATGAGCTGTTTTGGGACCTGGGAGCCATCTTAGGGTGGTTGGACCTGCCCCGTAACACGCGATGTAGCGTAAGTGATACAGCTGCACATTAGCCGCACAACACTCTGATTCAAAGCAACCTGTCCGTGTGCCAATCACTTGTCAAAGTAATTTGCGCCGCAGAGGAAAAAAAGAAAGCAATGAAACAAACGCGAACACGATGTTGCAGTAAGTGATTCTATGGAATTAAATGGCTCCAAAAGACAAAGAAAGGAAAGCGAAGAGACTCAAATGCAATGTAGCAGTTAAAAAGTCAGTGGAAAGTGTTGCGAAGCTTTCGCCTTCCATGAACGTAAGCATACTTGAGTGGCCCACCGAGTTTTATTTTCTTACCTCACTGGGGAGATATTTGATCCTGGAGCCAAATGGTTCGACACTGGGAAGCGAACACGGTTCTCCTGCGCAAGGGCTACGCGTCCCAAGCAATTATACCTTCGTATGCATCGCAAGACAAATAATAAAATTCTAAAATTCTTTAGTAATCCTTAGTAATACGACTAGAAAGTTTAATAGGATTACTTATAAATTATTATTGTCATCCTGAGTCGCAGCTAATGAAGTTGTCTTTGTAGATGCGAAGCATCTCATGGTCGGGGCTATGTTCCTCTCTTGTCGTTGTCGTTGTTGCGCCGTCCACACCCCCACTGCGCATGCTCGGCTTGCTGAACACCCGGTGGTGTCTTACCCTTCTATGGCTCTTGGAGCGACAGTGTTGCCGGTGTCTTCCTGGGCCGGCATGAGACGAGCACGCTTCACGCGTCTTCGACGTTTCATCGTCGTCAGCAGCGGTGTGCGTCGGCGAGTCTCGGCGGGCCGTGATTACAACCAGCCCACAACCATCCGGGGAACGTGCATCGACCTCATCTTCAGCAACTTGAGGGTTCATCCACTACAACAGCCCTTGACTTTACATATCACAGACCATTACGCGGTCATAATCAAAGCGGAACGCCAACCACAGATCGAAGTCACCTACGTTGAACATGATGATGATAATGCTTAAATAAAGACAAACTCATACCACGTACGTCTCTCTCTCTCTCCCTCTCTCACTTTAATGTCTCTCTATTTTAACACCCCCACCCCCCTCCAATAAAATTACACCATCTTCCCGCAGGGGAACCCTGAGTAGTATGCGAAACAGCCATGGGGTCAACGCAATTTCCCATTTCGTAGTTCCGATAAGTGAAAAGTGTGGTAGTTACCATGGAAACCAAACGGTAAATATAGCGGTAGCTACGTACCCCAACCTCACGGAAACGACGAAATGAAAACTAATGGGCACTTGAATCGACCCCATGCCTGCTTTGCATACTACTCAGGGTTCCCCTACGGGAAGAAGGTGTAATTTTTTTTTTCATTTTATTTACCTGATGCGGGTTTCTATTTCCTGGGAAACATGCTGAATTTTTTTCCATTACCATACTCCTAATACTACGCTAGCAAGCTAGGGGAAATGATTGCCATCATTAGATAACACGAAATTTGAGGGCGCTCAAAAGATTCATTTTATGATTCGGAAATGCATGAGCCTCCCTTCAGGTAGAGCTGGGGTAGCTTATGTGTGGATGGGTGTGCAGACGGCTCTGCCCGTGGGAATTTGTGAATCGGCGGTGAGCCTGTGATGGCTGCTGTAGGCACTGGTTAATCCCCGTGAGTGGGAATTCTAGCATCTGGGATCCGTGTGCTCCCGTAGCCAAATTTGGAGTGGTGAATTGGTGGGGAGCTTCGCCTCAATCCCAATCTCATTTACGAGCTTTGGAAGAGAGCCTTGGCCAGATCCACCATCGATGACCAGCGTCAGCTGGTCGACAGGGCTGCAAACGCGGCAAGTGTCCAAGGTGTCCTGGACTGACGAAGACACCTTAATGCCTCCAATTAGTTCTCATTAAACATTTTCGCTCACTCTATCTCTCTCTTCCTCTCTATCATTCACGACAGCTGACGTCGTCATCGCCCGTTACCCCCAAGTGGGTGCGTGTGAATTGTGGCTAAATATTTGACGTCCCAGACGGCACTTCCGTGGCCAAAGCATACCCGTAAAGAAGGGTTAGATGGAACGCACTCCCGTAATTGCGCATGATTTTCACCATTGTTGTGTGAGAAGGCTCACGCGGCAGAGCTAATCATGAAAGGCTGATTTTTGTGGTCGCTCGTTACCTAATTACAGCACACGTGTTGGAAAGCTAGCTATAAAGGGGTTGATGGGAATGTTACCAACCGGATGTTGTTCTGAATAAAATTTGTTCAGCACTCGAATGATTACTGACTGTGGTGCGACAGACAATAGATCATAGATCGCATGATATGCCGCTGCATTTCATCACCCATGCCGGTTTGCGCCTATTGAAGTCAGCCTCAGGTGTCGTACGAGCAAGACCGGCTGTCACCTTCCTCCGCATGCGCTCAGGTGGATCCGGAAGGAACTGTATCAGCCGCCACGAACGAGCAGTGCACAGGCGATGACGCATCCGTCTTTGCCACTTGCTGAAAAACCTCCAGGTACTGCTGGAGCCCTCGAGCGGATTGGCAACGGTACGCTGCATGGAGCAGCTTTATCGGGATCGCCAGCTTCTGACTGCCCGTAGACGGTAGCAATAGTCAGCGGTGCAGACGGGCTACGTAATGCGCTTCAATCCTGGGTGGCTCAACTGAACACAGAAGCTTCTTTTGTTTTTAATGTATACAAAACAGCAAAAACAGGTCTCTGATCGCATCGCCCTTGTGCCAAGATCCCAGTGACATAATTTGCAAATTTTCCTTGCGCAGGGTTAATTTTAACAGACGCTTAACGAATTGTCTGATACGTATTCGGAAAAGCGCAGGCAGAGCAGACACAAGCTACTGAATACCATCAAGCACATGATTCAGTGTCCGCTGGTGCATTTACATGTTCTCGGTTTTTCTACCGCTTTGTTAACGTTAGATATTCTCGATAAATTTTCCTAGCCTTACAAGCAGCAAAAGTGCACCCATAAACCCATCGACCACGTACCACGTAGCTCTGACGTAACCGTCAGGATTATGCACATTTTATCGCTTCATTTGTGTCAATAAGGGTTAACAATAAATCGCAACACCGCGGGCGACGGATAAATTATGTTTGGATCGCACCTGCTACGTGTGCGCGATTCTTAACCATACGAATGTAGAAAAACATTTGTTCGCCATGCCTTTATTTCCAGAAGCTCACTTTCGCATACAGTATCACGGAAAGAAGCTTCCCGTACAGCTGGCGCTAAGTTCACGTGAACTGAGCTCGATTTTCTGAGTCAACCATGAAGGTTCTTGCGGAGTTAACACAATTAGTGGGCTCATGGGCCCCGCAATTATCTCCCTCCGCTGGAAAGCCCGGTTATAAGGTCGGCCTTGGCATCACTCAATTAGAGCTCCCTTAGTGCCTTAGGCTTTATAGTCCTGTGAGCCACGTGGTGTCACCAAAAAATCAACTGCTAAAACAAGTTCGTTCAAGCGACCGTCGTTCCAGGGGTGAGGGAGATCCCTTTTTCGCCTCGTGTGAGGCCAGCAACAACGGAGTGGGAGCCCCATTCTCATCCTTTATCGTCCTTAAGTTGGAGCCTTCTCCTACCATAAGGATCGACTAACCAAGCCTTCGGGCCATTCTCTTCTGCAAAACGGCTCGCATAAAAAAGAGGAATATCAAACAGACCACCTAAAAAAAGAATGCGATTGGACCGCTGGAGGATATTATTTACATAGAAGTTTATTTACATTTTATAGAAGTTTTTGACGTATACGAGTACACTCCTCTAACCTTCACGCTTCCATATCTCCCTGCTTATTTCATGAAAACCTTAGAATTGCTGCAGGTATTGCGTTTCAACATTTTCAATGTAGAGCATGGCAAATCATGTGGTGGAAACCAGTTTGGCGGTGACAGCTGTTTACCTCCCCACCCCCCCCCCAATTGGTGTTTTTCTTGTTAATAAGCAGCCGCTTTTTCTGCCACGAGTTGATATATTTTCACAGCGCGTTTCCCTTCCGACACAGAGGAACTTGTTATCACACTGTAGTAACTTTTTAAACCAGGCCATAAGCATCCTCAGAACATGCGCAATCAGTGAAACCTCGTGGTCGAGTCGTGATGATTGTCTTCTCAGAAGCCCGGCGTCCTGGCTTTGTTCTTTAATGAATTCCTTCATCAACGGTGAGTGCGTGCCGCTGAGGCAAGCTAAAGTGGGCTAGTAAAGTCGTCGCAGCAGTAACAGGCGTCCCGTACTTGCCGCTTTACGAAGGACCACCGGCACACAACGCAATAAATGATACGATTCCAACTATACCTTCGTGAGACGCCTTCAGCTACTTTTGTGCAGCTGAGATGGTGGATGTGAAAAAGAGGGCAGTAGGGAGAAGTATCCATAGCCAAATGAATAACGTATTGACCAATTTTAGCATAATGGTGACAGAGCTCCCGCGTGAGATTCTTGACAACAAAGCCAACATAAACAACCACTGCCGTTGCAGAGTGACTGAGGCTTCGAGTCTAACAATGCCGCAGCTGCGCGAACAGGTTTTCAGCCAGATTCACAAACCAACCTTCATTCTAATGGCCGCTACTGGCTCTCAGATTTGACGGCGCGTCTTACGAATAACTTATTTCGCGCTAGTCCACAGTCTCAACAGTCCTTCCATATATGCTGTGTAAGGGGTAGATTCGGGGAATAAATGACGAGTGCGCTCGAGCCATCACCACTGGTCCTGTTGGGTGGTGCAGCCAGAGACAGTGCACATCATAGGAGAAGTATATGGCGGGCGCGTAAAAGTGCGCTTAAGCGGACCCCTGAAGGGAACTCGGGAAAGCGTTCATTCTCGTGCACTGCCACTCATGTTAACATGACCAGGAGCCCAAAGCAGAATGGTGTCGTGTGGGGCAGGTGTCATCGTCACCTATTGGATGAGGTTCTGTGTGTTTAATTCGTGGGGATTATGTAAGTGGTACCAGTCTCTGAATAAGTAAACTGGAATTGCGCATGGGGTTGTGATGCGGCGTGTTGGCCACGGCGATAGCGGATTCCTCCGAATCCATGCGATCAAGCACCGCTTGATATGCGAGTGAGGAGAAAACTTCTCTTGTGGCGTTATAAAATGCCGTGATGCCCATCTGGTCTTAGAGAAAATCATTAGTATCGGTGAAGGATACCGAGAAACCCTAGTGTTGATGAGCTAAGTAGTCCTGTTTGAAGCAGAGCCCGCAGGTTCTCGCCGGACAGGGTTGTATTTGTCTGCTCATGTGTAAGTGTCCAGTCTATATTAATGTAATGGAAGAGAGCCCATGTAGGTGGTTTAGAGGAGAATGGGCAGTTGGCGTTAAGGTGGACTTTTAGAGCCCCTTATCCTTGAACAATGAAGGCAAAGAATGCCTTACAGACAAGAATGTGTATACGGTTGAAATCACTGTTAAAATTCTGGGACGGTATTTAAAATGCGGAAGATCGCAGGGGTGTTTATTAGCCTAAGCAGAATCCCTTGACGCCGGTCTATGCAATCAAGATTCCATGAAGCCCTTCCTTTCGGGCGCGGTTATTCCAAAGAGGTACGAAATTTGTCTGATTTGGGAATGTAGAAAGGACAGGTGGGCAGACAGGATCGCTCCGAAGTGATAGCTGAGTCCTTAACATTGAAGGCACTTACGAGTTGGTATTGGGCATTCTTTTTGCTCATACGATATAGTTCCTAAAAAGCGTATTCGCTTCTCACTATGTATTTAGAAACTTCCGAATGCGCAGAAAAAGTAAAATAAACAATTGTTTAGTTGCGGTGGCGTATTCATGTTCTTTAGTAATAACTATTTGCCATATTCAGAGCCCTGTTACCTAAACTCAAAAATGATCAGCTACTGGTTTAAATCTCGAAAGTGTTTTGCAGCTTACTTCTCTTACGTTTCACCATAGGCATGTGGGACTTCTTGACAAATTTATCGCTTCTCTAACACTCGGCGTGTGCAAATGGTGTAACGTTGGTCGACATTTCTCTCGAACGGTGGAGAAAATTTTCCAACTTCAAAGAAAACTGATACCAAGCTTTGTCGTTTTCTGTTTGGTGAGGAAACTTCCTGCGATATCCTAGCTCCTGTCAATTGATCCAATACCCGCTTTGTAACATTGTTAGCCGTCGAATTTATTGAATGCAGTCGCCCATCAACAGTACCCATTTCTTATTGATTTAGATGAACTTCAAAGCATAAACCACCACCTTTTAGACAGCCTCAGCGGAGTGACAATTAGAAACCTTTAAGCAAACAAGGTAGCTGGGCCAAGTTTTGGAGTAATCCAAGCAGGGTGATCTATGCTGCCCAACGTGACGGGATGCTGTTTTATCCTCGTTGATTGTAACCCTTACGCACCTTAGATTCACCAGTGTGAGGTTAGTTTTTGTCTGCTAACAACTTGCTTTCCCCTTTTTTTGGTGCTGGTTGATCGCATGCTTGCGCAAGAGCACAACGGAAGAGCTCGCGATCGAATACATTTTATCCGAGAGATTGATTCGCGAGAGTGTATTATCGGTTGATCTTTCTAGCTTTGCCAAGTCTTCACCCAATTCGAATTACAAGCATACATGCCCTAGTGCACTAGAGAAAATTCCTGAAAGAGAACCTTACTTCCCTGGCATTTTGAAGCATTGCCGCAGGGTCTGAATGTTTCATCTTTCCTTCGTAACAGGTGTACCGCTCCTCCTAAAAAATATCAATATATTCACAGGCGAGAAATAATAATTACACGTAGCTCTCAGTAACTTATGCCCATGAGTAGCTATCTAGCTCTCCGATAGAGAAAAGCTTGGAAATTGACGAAGTTCTACCGGGGCACGCGATAGCTTTCGCAGGAATAATTTCCTGCCTTCTACTTCCTCCACTTCAGTGGGCGGCCTAGTTTAATTCTATGACTTGATCAAGTACTACGCCTACATACGGCTCATTGATCTCGTAACTTGGGCTGGTTTTCCAACACCATCTTTTATGGGGAAATAGCTGATCCAATTCTTTACCCAACGCCCTGCACCATCAGGGAGATTACCATCACCTTTGGTGCGGGCTAGGTTGACGATATTCGGCGCCGTGCGTAGTATTCTGTCTCCCAAGCAATGCATTGAGGCGCATACACAGAATGGCAGACAAGCCGATACGCAGCGCCGAAGTGAAACGCAGTCGGCCAAGACGGGAGGTGTCTTCAGTGCGCATGCTCCAATTATGACACAGGTGGTACAGCAGACGGTTGCGTGAAACCGCTGGCGCCTTCTTGATCCCGTTACACTTTTGCGATAGTCATCATGAAAACAGATCACGCGAAGCCTACAGATTTGCTCCCTACTTTGTTGCATAACTTTAAAATCGACGCAAGGATTACCATTATACAGGCTAAAGTTTTAGCAAATAGTTTTTTTTCCCTTAGTTTAATAGTGTAACTATGTCCTTCATCACTTGTGGGACTGCTTTGCTGACTTTTATGGTTGCCTCGTGTTGATTATATTATGTACTTGCTTTTTGCGAAAGAGCGGCTCGCACTCGTAGACATGTCTGCTACGGGGCGTTCATCTGCGGCAGGTGCGGCTGCGCCGTTCCCGCTCTCGTTATAATGACGGCTTTTAAACGTCGAGTAAGTGTGCTTCCTGAGTTGTCTACGATGCTTGTGGTGAATCGAAACGCACCCAGCTCAGCAAGAAATATCCCTGGGCGAGATCCCGAACAGACAAATCCTTTGTTTTTCATTACATGCGGCTCTAAATGAGGGACCATTGAGGGGAGAACCATGAATTGGGTTTTAATGGCCTTTCACAAAGCAGTAACAATTCCATAGGAAAAAATTCCAATAGGAAGCACACGCAATTGGCTAGGAAGGGAACGGAATCTATGAGAAAACCTGTTGCTCTATCGTTGCTCTATATCGTGCAAAAAAACCCCATGAATTGTCAGTGACGCAAGTCGCTTTCAAGTACTTTGATAGAGAGTGAGTGAGTGAGTTACAACATTTATTTGTGCATAAATAAAAGTTAGAAAGGGAAGTCTTGAAGACTGTCCCCCTCCCACCTCGGTAGTCAGCCAAGAGTCCTTCTTCCCTGGCGGCGGCTTCGGCCATCTGGATAGATGGACCTGTTCTCCCGGATCCGAGAGGAATAGCATGATGAGAAAAACGCTTATTTGAGCCGCTGAACTGGGAGTGGTTCCATAGTAAGGGAATCCAAGTGATTGGCAGAAAGCCTTCGCTCTCGATTGCAGGAGTTTCTGAACGTCACAAACTAGGAATTCTTGGTGTTTTTAGAGTGAAGGCATATTTTTCTTTTGACGTGACGTCACAATTTTGTGGTTCATTCCTCCGTGAACAGGTTGTACTCCAAATAAAGCAGAATGTAAACAAATGAGCTTTTAGGAATGCTATGAAAAACGGAGGCGCCACTCAAGGACTTACTAGTCACCCAGATTTTTATTTCCCCGCTTGTACCCGAAGTTCCGGCTGCAAATATTAACCTCCCTTGAAGGCTGAGGCGCTGACGGTACTGCTTTTGGGAAGGCATAAAAGGTGAGTTGTCTCGGCAGAACTACACAGTTTAGTGGTTGTCGAAGCAGCTTCGGAGTATACTTAAAGCCACTATAAATCTTGCAACGATCTGCATATTGCAAATAAGCGTTTACTGCTTCCATTCACTTTTATAAATGTGAATCGGTATTATGCTTTCCCGCGACCGATATTAAAAATGAACGGCGATTCAATAGAGGCGGTAAAATTGGGGCTTTATCAATCTTCCCTTCACAGTGTTATTGAAATCAGAGCAACGCGCAGTATTTTCCCAGATAGAATAGAAACGTGGGAAGGTGTTGGAGGTCTTGGAAAACGAAAAAAAAAAGATAAAAATTTCATGATCGTGAACCCAGAATATTTTCTTACTCATACGGTAACTTACTCATTTTCTCTTACTCATTTCCTTAATCATACGGTAAGCAATAACACAACGCAATAGCTTAAAGCCAGCAGTTCTACCGTATGAGCTTCATTTCACGGTCGATATATAGAATGGTGGTCTAGATTTTCTGGTTTTATTTCTTTACTCTTGCACCCACAGCGCCATTCAGGCATTACAGCGGGGCGGGTGGGCGGTGCGTTATACAGCGCAATTTGAACAACCTGGTAGTCCACAAAAAGCAATGCATTGTAACACGAGTTTGTAAGATTGTAACAATAATTATCCAAGTACAGGTGACACAGAACAAGATTTGAAAGGGCGGCTGCAAAAGCTTCATTATTTGATATGCTAACTGTGGCAGCAGGCAGTCTATACCACTCTGTAGCTGTTTTGGGGACCAAAGTGCTTGTAAAAAGATTCGTTCTACAAATATGTTCTCTAACTTTGAGTTCATGGTCTGTTCGCTTGGATATATAATGCGGCTGAGAAATGTACTGATTGCGGTCTAATCCAGTGTGGCCATAAAGAACTTCAAACGCAATGTTTACCTGCTTTTTTCTAAAGGCTCACATATTAATATTTCTTTTGTAGCAGTAATGCTAAGGTTTCTGTCATATTTACCGATAACGTATTTTTCTGCTTTGTTCTGAACTCTCTCAAGTTTGTCACGATCGGTACTCGTGTTAGAGTTCCATACAGTGCACCCGTATTCTAAAATTTATGTTACATAGCTCTCGTAGAGAATATCACGGTCTTGGTGACGAAACTGCTTATTTAAAGTTTTATTTCGCAATTCCGCTGGTAATGAGTGGATGCTACATTTTGAATACCCCGGTAAGGTGCGAAGGGTCTCAACTGTAGAAAATGTAGTGTCCAGCCTCCCTGCCCCTAGGTGATCCAATTATCTACGTCCGATTCTGTCTCAGCATCGTCCCCGTAGAAAAAGTTGTCCTGGTTCATATATGTACTCCCAGCCGACCCCTCCTCTCAGACAAACTTGCGTGAATAAAGCTTGCAGTCCCTTGGACTTTTCTCTTTTCTCTTTCCACAGCTTTTCTCTTTGTGCCTGGGCCAGAGGCATTCGTTGGTATTTCTCGCGGCTCTGTCGCGCTGTTCCCATTTGGCGTGCTTCACTGAAGGCAAGGGCATTTCCGATAATAGTAGCTTCCCTCCACCAATTTCCCCCTGGCGTGATGGCACTCCCTGCGATACCTTGGTGACGCCTTCATGTGAGAAAATTCTGCACAGACGAACGGGTATTCATCTGTACGATCTGCCCTGGCTATTTTGTAGAGATGAGATACCACCTCATCCGCTTGAGCATGGTTGCATTTTTTCTTTCCTTTCACTGAAGAACGCCCAAAGAAGTACTAAAAGTTGAATACACGTGGTCACCACCATGCTCCGGCTAATGCTTTTTCTTAACGAAGAACTGTTTGACCATTCCAGTTCCGCAGTCTTTGAAGTTTCGATAGCGAGCTTCCTGATGCTCTCCGGAAACTTGGCTGGAATGTGTGGCACTGATTGGCATGCGATCTTCGGACTAACCGTGTTGTACCTTTTCTAGCGTGTCCAGACTTCCCCGCGGTTCACCAGAGTGCTTCATTGACATCCACAACGTTTCGCTATCCTTTGGAATCCTCTTGTGTCCTTTACAGTAGTCAACAGACTCCGAGGTGGGCATTTCAAACCTTGCCTCGTTCCCTATAATACTAGACGTTTCCAACATCTAGTTTTGGCGGTCAGCCGGGGACTCAGGCACGACAGAGAATTTTGGGTGCGCTAGTCAAGAAGTGAACTGGTAGTCCTGGTCGTCTTGTTAAAAAGCGCTTGAGGGTTCAATCGGTGAGGGCGTACGAGCAGGTGACGATTTTTTGAAGCCCAGGTTCCTTGCGTTGGCTGATCTGAGCAGTACGCACCTTCTGTTCACTTAAAGCTGTCGATGTGCTGCACCTTTTTAGTAAAACCTTTTTTACTTCCTACTTGGGAGACGGCATCGTCCGTGAGATCATTTTTGATACAGCTTCAATGCTTGCTGATTGTGGCCTTGAGTGCGTACGACCGTACGATGGTTCTTGAGTTGAGGAACTTCGTTTTTTCGCCACCGTAGTAGCACTGTAGGCGGCGTTGGACAGGTGCTTGACCCACCCAAAAGTTAGAAACAGTCGGGCGAAGAGATCAACACAGGAGACCGCTGTTCTGAGACGCTGATACGTTTTCTTTATCTTCTACCTCTTTTAAAATCAGAGCACCTTAGGGGCCCGGTTTGTCTCGCCGTAGTTCGTCTAGGCCACGGTATTCAGCCATTGTAGTCACGGCATCGCGCATTCAAATGCAGGCTTCGAAAAGGTAACCGTTTCGCCTGGTCGAGATCGAAACTGGGTCCCACGCGTTACGAAGCTGATGTCTACCTACTGCGCACCACAGGGACACGTTACTTCTATGCAAAGTGTTGGGGGTGATCTTTGCGCTGCTCCGTCGTAATGGAGGCTGCCGTTGCGACGCCTGA
Organism: Haemaphysalis longicornis; assembly: GCF_048455015.1. Taxonomy (NCBI): domain Eukaryota; kingdom Metazoa; phylum Arthropoda; class Arachnida; order Ixodida; family Ixodidae; genus Haemaphysalis; species Haemaphysalis longicornis. The sequence goes on along the minus strand of NW_027526335.1, from coordinate 60,467,210 downwards.
AATAAGTACAGAATAATATAAATGAAACAAAACACCATGACTTGTCGTATTAACAATACAAAATAATAAAAGCTTAATTTAGTGTCTCCCTATAGGCCTTTTCAATGCCAGCGGCGTCCCTCTCGTGGCTACTATCTGTATTAGCGCCAAGCTGATACTGAAACTACTGGAGAGGCCGCGACAGTCCCACCGACAAACAACTGCCCTGCATATCGAGAGCTTTTATGTTGAGTAGAACTGCATTAATATCTCTACATTCAATGCCCCAAAATCTAAGATTAAATGACAAAACACACGAGCGCATCCAAACAGACCAATCATTTTTGGATTGCCTAAAAGGCTTGATTGTAAAAATACATATACACACAAGCAGAAACGTCGTTTCTTTGTATAAAATTGTAGACTTTGTTTCAAAAAGCTGGAGCATTCTTTTTAAGGTTTCGCCAACTGGTGGAAGCCGCTCACACCGATTGATGACTCTCAGCAGAGAAAATACCTTTAGCGATTTTGTAGTTTGCAAAACTTTTCACCTACTGGTTCATGTCTCCATACTCAAGAAGTACTGATTTAAATCGAACGGCTGAGCAATCTGTCAGGCCACGTCCGCTTTTAGTCTCAGCCTCCCGTTGGATTTGCCAAGAAGTAAAAAAAACTCAAATAAATTTTCACTTGGGTACCTAACGCGAAGGAAGGCTAAAGCTTTCCTTCGCTAAAGCTTTTCTCCGTATGCCGTTGCAATGAGTGAGAGCGTTGGCCCATCACCCATGATGGCGCTCTATATTAGCGTCACGCAGCCGTTACGATGGGACAAGCTACGTAAAACTTATTGCATGTGAAGCCACAATTTCCGGTTGGTGACATTAGGTCTCTAAGTGCAAACTTAGGTCTAAAGCCACGCCGGAAAATACACCTTACCATCCTACACACTGCTCGCCCGCCATCTCTTCGAGCAGCACCGTAGAGTGGAAGATTTCAGCGGGTGCCAACTTATGGCGCAACTAACGTCATACCGGAGTATACCCGCATTTGCATGGCCATGCAAAAAGGACATTAGGTGGGAACGTTCCTGGCTAACCAGCCTAAATATTATATCATATTAATAAGTGTGCTCAAATTGATCATGTAAGCTTGAGTACACGTGTCCAACACATTTCTTAGTCGAAAGCCACAACAGATTCCCTAGTTTCACCTGTAGTCAGCCAGTGTCATTGCGCTGTAGTAAAAGAGTTTATGGCTGCCCGTCTCGCAGTCCGAAGGCCGTGGGTTCGATAGCCGTCCACACCCAGATCTAGCAAATATTTTTTCAACTTTATTACTTTGCTTCTATACTCTTTGCCTGGTCGGTGGTTTTGTCTCCCGTCACTCAGTTGACGTAACGAGTCAGGTAACGAGTCAACGTAACGAGTCCACGTAACGAGTCAAGTAAAGCTTTCGCTTACAGATATCAAAAGGTGCGGCTTTCACAAAATCAAAACTGAAGGCGTAAATAATGTGGGCGTGCCGTAATTTAAAAGGTATCTCGAACTACAGTCAAACCCGATTATAACGAACCCGGATAGAGCGAATTACGCTATATACCGAACAAAAAATTCAGTTACGAAAATACACGAGAAACATATTCCTTTTAACGAAGTTCATATCTGATATATCGAACTCGGCGCTGTTGTGACCGGGCGAGGGCACCCGATCCGAGCTCCGTGGCCTCCGACATACGAGTGGTAGCGTGTATGATGCGAGCGGCCAGCCGCTGTTGCAGCCGTGAAGAAGTCCAGAAGCCGTAGGCTAACGTAACTGTTTGCTTCATAGCGAGAGGTGAGCCGAAGCCAAAGAACAATGCCGCGATGGGCGAGGTTACAATACAGGACTCGAGCAGAGCGACAACATCGATTCGCTGTTCTAACAGGAATGAGTTACAACGCTTGGGCAGCTCTATTTATACCCAAAAGCGATAACGGTCAAACAAAACAAGCAGCAACACGCCACGAACGTCACAGACACACACAACACTCTTTCCAGAGTTCGTAAGCCGTTCATAGGCTCGGGCACGTTGAGTTCGAGAGAGGGGAGAGAGGAGGACTCTGTTGCGATCGACGGGGCCTCTGTGTCCTTGAAGAGCGTGGAGACGAGCCTCGCTGCCCGCCGCCGAAGTTTTGAAATGCGCCGAGAGCAAAGCGTCTGACGCGGCTTGTCGCAACTTGTTGCCGACATGGTGGAGCGTGTTTTCAAAGGCGTACAGTGGCTTCGCTGCACAGCCGAGGAGTGATGCGGGGAAGTACTGCGGCGCTGGCCGATTCGTAACAGCTTCTCCGCCGGGGGTCCGAGATCCCGATGGATAAGGGTCTTCAACCGTTGTCCGGAGGGATGCTGTCGAAGTGAAGTGTTCGGCAGACGCTCGACTCCAGGCCTTGGCTGTACGACACCGTGCTGGAGCTTCACCGGGCGGGTCACTGGACGAGTAGTGGCTCCCCAAGAACGTCTCTGGCTTGGTCAGGCAAGCAACAGAACAACACAGGAAGACACAACCGCATCGCCGGCAAGTGCGAAGACAAATCCACACTGAAGCTGTACCAGGCTTTTAGTTGCGATAAAATACGCTAATAACTAACTACTCTAGTTATATTTTGCCCCAGAAGTACTTTAGACAAGTGACAAACTTGAAAGGTGACATTTCGCGTGATTGGAAATGTCCCACACAAAACGAAATGTAATCGTAAAGGGCGAAACCTGCGTCAGGAAAAACAATCAAATTGAGAAAGTCAGGCGTCTACAGGCCACTTCTTGCGCTGAGAGCTGCGATTCGAGTTCTCATCATTGCCCAGAGTTTTTCCCTTTTTGTACCGCACTTTAGGTGCGCCCGTTCTCTGAAAGAGACTGCTGCGACCGCGTGAAAAGACACCGGTCGTCTTGTTCGACAAAGGTCGAGCGCGCGGAGGAGCGAACGAGAATTTCCAACGTTCAAACGAGAGGCGCGCACTCCTTCTTGGAGGCGGCGTTCCCTTAGCGCGATGCGAGCTCACGGCTTTGCCCCTCGGCGTGCCCGCACTGAAACCCGCGCCACAAGTACGCGCAGAAGTTCTTTCTCTCTCCTCGTTGCTCGCCTTTTCGCGAACGCGTTCGGCAAGCGAACATCGGAACGCGTTCACGTTCTCTTCTCTAGGCTGGTCGGTTCCCGACTTCGGCTCAGCCACAGGCGACACCGGAACCTCGACTAGCTCAGCCGATGTTAGCCTATCGTCGGGAGCATCAGCTGGTAGTGAAACGGGCACGACGAGCTCTTTAGACACCTTGTAGTTCCCAACAGTTACTACCTCGTCGTCCCTCGCGCTTTCAGCGACAGCCTCGGCACGCGAAGACCGAAGCGTGTTCCCGTTCTCCTTCCTCACTGCCAGAACTACACTACAACCAGGGTGCTCTGTCTCAAAAGATGGCTCAGCCACCCCAGCCACCTGAATCTCTACGAGCTCGGCTGGCCGTTGCTCGAGGTCAGTTACCTGAGCTGGTGGCAGGACGCAATCGGCTTGCTCAGTGGCGAGATCGTCACGACTCCCAACTGAACCGTGCAAACCGTTCGCTGCCTCGGCAGCAGGCTTTCCCACCACGTCGCTCGTTTCTGCACTACCGTCCGAAGGAACAACCTCCGTTTCGGCGGACTCGTGTTGCCTTTCGGTAGCCTCATGGTTTGCGCACTCCAGCGAAACCTTGCTATCTCGCGAAATGTTCACGTTCAAATCGGTAGCTGTTCCCAAGGCCTCCCGCGAATTTGAACCATCCGAACCCTCCGCCGAGATCTCCCAAACAAACGCCGACACATTATCGCACTCAGTGGACATGCACTGCCCTCTGCCGCCTCTGCCGACAGTCTGAGCTAATGCGCCGTCGTTATCTCTCTCAGCAACCTTGCCGCGCTGCTGGGCTGCAACCGTCACCTCCGACTCGCGCTCCCGAGTGTCTGCTACTGGCAGCGCTGGCACGGTGGTGCTTTCGTCGACAATAAGGTCTTTTTCGAGCAATAGTTCTAACTCAAGCTTCGCTTCTTCCTGCTCGAGTTGAATTTTGTGCTCTAGGTTCTTGTTCTCCCGTTGGAGTCTCTCTCCCTCGAGCTCCCTTCTTTCCTGTTCAAAGCGCTCGATATCGAGGACGTACCATCGCATCTTTTCCTCGTGTTCTCGTAAAAATGTCTCACGTTCTCGCTTCCGTTCCTCACGTGCCTGTTTCCGTCTCTCGAGCTCCTCACTCTTGCGCTCAGACTCTGCCTCTGCAGCCTGACGCTTAGTGGTCTCCCTGTCATTGATCAGCTCAATGCACTCTGACAGCTCATCATCGTCAGCCCCAACAGCGAGTATAGCCTGTATCAGCTCTGGCTCTCTCAGCGCGTCCGTAACATCCAAGCGCAACTCTTTTGCAAGCTCCAACAACTGCGTTTTTTTCAGCGCTTTCAAATTCATGGCCGGTCTAGAGTACTGCTTTCCCACTGCTCCAAAAATGTTTTGCGCGAATAACCCACGCGATAAAAACACACGCCCTACCAGCTATCCTCAGAAGCCTGGTAAAACTCAGTGAAGAAAAGTCCCGCACTCACCCTTGGCCGCCGTGAATTCTGCGAAGTCCGAAGCCGCCTTGACGTCCGTGGTGTTGGGTCTCGCACCGCTGGCTTCAGGTGTTACGAAGTTGCCATCCCACCGCTGCCACCAGTTGTTGCGACCGAGTGGGGGCACCCGATCCGATCTCTGGGGCCTCCGACATACGAGTGGTAGCGTGTATGATGCGAGCGGCCAGCCGCTGTTGCAGCCGTGAAGAAGTCCAGAAGCCGTAGGCTAACGTAACTGTTTACTTCATAGCGAGAGGTGAGCCGAAGCCAAAGAACAATGCCCCGACGGGCGAGGTTACAATACAGGACTCGAGCAGAGCGACAACATCGATTCGCTGCTCTCACAGGAATGAGTTACGACGCTTGAGCAGCTCTATTTATACCCAAAAGCGATAACGGTCAAACGAAACAAGCGGCAACACGCCACGAACGTCACAGACACACACAACACTCTTTCCAGAGTTCGTAAGCCGTTCATAGCCTCGGGCACGTTGAGTTCGAGAGAGGGGAGAGAGGAGGACTCCGTTGCGATCGACAGGGCCTCTGTGTCCTTGAAGAGCGTGGAGACGAGCCTCGCCGCCAGCCGCCGAAGTTTTGAAATGCGCCGAGAGCAAAGCGTCTGACGCGGCTTGTCGCAACTTGTTGCCGACATGGTGGAGCGTGTTTTCAAAGGCGCACAGTGGCTTCGCTGCACAGCCGAGGAGTGATGCAGGGAAGTACTGCGGCGCTAGCCGATTCGTAACAGCGCGACTAGAATTGCCACCAAAATGCATGGTCTCGAAGCGTCGATTGAGATGTTGATTGGCTCCGATGGAGATGTTGAGCCTCCCATGGAGCGACGTGACTCTCGGCACTTCCCGTAACTGTTTCCGACACGCCTGACTCACGATTAAACCCTCCCAGTCAGCGAGTCCGGACCAACATGTATGCATCGATGAACTGTGAGAAGAAATCGCCAACGTTCCCGATGTTGTGATGAAAGGAGTGCCCTTCTAGGATTGCCCTAGTGTCTTCGACGACGACGTTACCCCTGGGACGCCGACACCGTCACCGATGTAATGGTTGCTGGCGCTGCTGGAGGCACCGAAGAAGCGGAGGATGTCGCGAGTGCAAGCCGTCCGATGCTTAATAAAGCGCTTTCGCCAGTCAATGTGCTCCACCAATATTGCTTCAATATTGGAGGACACCGACTGCAACTGATGCAAATGATGTCTGATGTTGGAAATGCTGGGCTAGTTGACGCCGCCGAAACGAAAGTGGAAACAAGAATTACCACTTTTTAGGAAAGTAGGTCGTTACAGCAGAAAGTAGGTTTACTGCTTGCAACAAATAGATAGTTTTGTGTATGGTAATGGCATACTTTATTGTGTTCGTTTCTGCATGTGGGATGGCAGGAAGGGGGGGTAAGGGTGAGGGGGTCCCACGTATTGCGAACTCGTAACACAAAACTCGCTATAGGCTTGTTCGGCTATTGCGAACTATTGGATATATCGAACTAATCGTGGCGCATATTGCAGTTCGCTATAACCGGGTTTGACTGTAGCAGGTCCGTTGTCGACATTTATATGAAAAACAAAGTTCTAGTTTTTTAAACTAACGACTGGTTGGGCCTGCCCCCATGGCCTGAGATCATGCACCATTAAAATAAAATAACAAGCAAACTTGTGTCGCTTCTTATTTCACCTGATGAGTGCTTCGGACCCCGAAAGGAGCATCGCATATTGCGTTGTTATCACAGAGGAATCCGAACGAAATAGCGCGGAAGAGTACTCGCGACATTCTACACCAGAGTTCGAGAAATGCAGTACTTTACGTAGTTACAAGGGCGAGCGCCCGCGCGAAATCTCTAAAGCGTTTGTGATACACGAAAGAGGAACCTCGTGTGTGAGCAACCCGTCATTAGCACTCCTGGAAAAGGAAATTTTCTACTTGTCGGGACAGCGTTGTCCGTTGAGAGCAACATTCCCTCTTTATGGAAATAACAATTTCTTCATTGATCATGCGTACGGCTACTCGTCGAAAATGTTTTGCCTTTATATTCCGTTCTTTGTAATCAAATAAACATTAGTTAGTCAGCGCCTGTGTCATCTTTTAGTCCCTTCGTCCCGTGTGTCGCGCTGTTTCTTTAAACTTTGGAACCAGTTCGCGGCAGTACCGTGCCTGTTCCGCAATTTTGCGGATCAGTGGAACCATATCTGCACGTTTTTCGTCTGCTTCTGCGCCTCCTCGGCAGGGAGTGCAGGTAAAGACATGATCTTGTCCTGCACCCGCCTGCCACACCTGGGAATCTAAACGCGCAGGCAGTTCACGCGGTGCGCGCTGCACCACTGAAACGAATGGCGAGGTGTTGCACCTCCCGATCTGGTTCACATGGTGCAGGTGGATTGAAAGGACCTTCAATTTTGGAACCTGCTCTACCAGCGCAATGTTTGGCAACAGGGATTGTATCTGTCACAAGGTTTCTTTTTTCTTTCCTAAACGTTATTTGCTATCATTATCATTTGCCACCACCAGCGGTCAAGACACTATTAAAAAAAAGCAATGCCGTGAAGTCGTAGGAAGCGCCGATTATATAGATCGCAACGATTTTCTGCGGACTTCTGCGGCGAGTGTTTATTGTGAAAACTCATTTTATACGGTGGCGCAACATAGGTCTGATGCGTGAGAAATTACTATCGAAGTACGTAAAGCTTGAGACCGAAATGAAAGTGACTTCCAAGTGTCAAAATAGGTGGGAAAAATAGGCACGCCACCTAAAAAATGGAATCAATCACTTAGACAAAAAAAAGTGGAAGCTGGTTTAGGTGGTTGAGACATCCTTAGAGCCTCTACGACCTGCGCCCTCTTGTTTGTCGATTTTAAGGACTCTTTTTTTTTTCTTTGAGGCCCTACGTTTACTGGAGAAAAGTCATCTCTTCTGAGTACACTACAAGTGCATACTTTTCCAGCACAAATATTTGCTTGCTGCTCCAACGTTGAAGTCCAGAGCCAAATCATATGTAGAGGGGAAGGCAGGCAAAGAAAAAGAAAACCGTCTATCCTGCTCTCAGAACAACCGTTTGAGAGGGCAAATGTTGCCCAGTGGCGAGTTGGCTAGTTCGGTGCACTCTGAGAACTCCTTTGACAGTAAGTGTTCATTCAGCGCTTTGCACTTAAGTGGTGCAAACATTTGGCCAGCTGCCTGCTTTTTTGTTTGCACTACCAATATTAGGACGTAATTACGCTTCCACGTTATTTGTGTACTCTTACAAGAAAACAAATTGCTCGACAACAGGAACATTGGCTGGATGCAGAGTTATACTGCATACAACTCCCAAGCAATATGCATGAGGTATACAGAATAAATAAAGTCAAGCGCATTATTAATCTATTTTTAACAAATTTCGTTTTCCTGTTCAACCATTTTTTATACTCGCCGAGCCACAAAGGATACATTCCATGCGCAAAATCTGTTCTGTCGGGCTGGCGTGCTGTTCTAGGTTCTAAGCTCAAGGCCATGTGTGAGTTGTTTAGTGTGCTTTGCAAACTTTTGTAAAATAAGATTGACCTACAATGCTTTGTAAGTGTCTGAAGCGACAGCTGAAAATTAAAAAAAAGAAAGAAAAGATGTGAAACAAAGGAAGTAATGTTAACCAGACTGTGGCCTACTTTGCTAACCTACACATGTGAAAAAAAAAACAGAAAAAAAGAAGAAACGACTAAAAAATGAGGGTGGTGAGGGGAGGAGGGGCTGGCGGCGAGCCACAACCACGACGTTTGGAGCGATGAGCAACCAGCGTCCACGGTTGACGCTCATAACCCGACGTAGGCCCAAGTCATTGAAGACAATATCGTGAATGAACAGCACCATGCCGTCCGTGACTGGCTGGATAAGTAGTGCTTCATTTGCCACACGGTTTCCTATACGTGCTTTGCGCACTCACTTGTTGTACGCGCGTAGTTCCGCCTGCAAACTCCGGTGGCATTTTCATCTTTGTTTTCCTAGAATAAACCGGTGATTAGTTTTCATGTGCGTCGGCGGTACATCGTCGCGCGGGTTTAGTCGCGCGAACCCTTCGTGCTTGAATGAGGTTTCTTCAACTTAAAAAAAAAAAAAAAAACTATAAAGCTGAATATGAACCAAAGCAACAGAAAAAATACGGACCAGTAAATAACGTTGCCATATTGTGATTTATGGCAAACGGAGAAGCACTGTAATTGTACTATCAATGCATGACTATTGTCCTCGGAAAATCACACGACTGTCTAAAACGTGAAAAGTTGCGCTCCGTTGTAATACATGCGGTCTTAAGCAAGTATAAATGACACTGCCCCATGACTGGGCATGACTACTCACGGCTAAGACACGATTTGTATAACAAAATAGTGACTACAGAAAAGTATTACACTAATTACGTCAATTAAGGTCGCCTTAAGGCTACGCAAAATTACGAAACCCACCTCGGACTTTTCAAGTTTGCTAACGAACATAATGACAACGACTGCCGGTGACGGCTGTGACTACCGAGAGCTAAATAAAAGTAAATTAAAACAAGGAGCAATCAAATTACGTCGATTACAAATATATGTTTAAGGACTATTAAAGAGGGATTCCCAGTAGTTGAAAAAATCAAGCTATAAGGGCTAAACTTTAGTGACGTTACGACTGCTTTTTTCACTCTCAAGACAACAAAAACAAAGGTGACTGCCGGGCATCCCAAATTTGTGCTAGCACGCTGACATTGACGCGGGGACATTGAAGTTATTCTCTCTTATCGATCGGTGAAACATTTCTTTTTCCTTCTTTAAAAAGACGTTCCGAATTCTTTCGAGAGCGATTATCCTCAATGAATTGTTATTGAGTTATCAAATTGACGTACCCGCGTAATAACGAGACAAAAATTATTCAAAAATGCGTCTTGGTGCTTAAGCCAGCCTACGTGCTCTGAAGGTGAAAGTTTGGAGGGGTTGGAGGAGGAAAATGTTTAATGAATTGGTGAGATATATTTATTGACATCTCCTTACTGCTACATCTTATTTGTGTCTCTTTGTTTCGCTTACGTTTCATTGTTTTTTGGCGCAATTTTCGTCATCTCACTTCTTTTCTGCTACACCGAATTAACGCCTCTTTCTTCGTTTTCGTTTCTTCGTTTTACAGCGGCAATCACGCCAGCAAGCCGACTGACAAAGGCCGCAGCTCCCTAGAATTCGGGGTGCGTTCCAATTTCCCCTTTAGACGGCTTCGTTGACGTCTTGGCGGACAGCCCGCCATGTTGAGCACCGTTCCAATTCGAACGAAGCAGTCAACGAAGACTGCTTCGAGGTGACGGCATCAAAGTCCGCGACGATGCAGGCTACCTTCCTGTCTAAACTAATAAGCGACGCCAGCGCCACCTTTTTGCGTAATTATGTTCCAACAAAAGCACTTTTTCTTTTATTGGAATATTTAGCATAATTTACGAGTGGTGAAGATGACTTCGTTTAATTTTTATATCACGTAATGTTTGTAATAATAACGGTAATATTATTTACGAAACCCGCGGCTTGCGTTCGCAACATGTCTGCTACAAAGTTGTCGTCTGCGCTGGTGTTGCGTTTAGGACCGCGGCGCCGTTCCAATATTATTCCTTTAGACGTCTAGTTACACTGCTTGCTTCGTAGGCTGTCTACAAAGCTGTCCGCGAATTGGAACGCAGCCTCGGATTCAGCCCGGGTAGTGTGTATGTACTCCACTCGCGTGCCACCCCGTTCAGGCGTCACGTGGTGTGTGCTATTCTACAACTTTTACGTTTCCAATTCATAGTTTTGTGAATTTTGGGAAGCGGGTCCATTAGCCCCTCTAAGCTACCTATTCTTGGGCAATCCGTGCCTGGAAAAATGGAGCAACACCGACGACCACAGCCTTTGTTCTACCCTTGGCAACGTGTTTAGATGGACCAGTGGCAACACATTAAGTTGTTACTGTGGAGAAGCGGGTTTGAATTCCATCTGATCCCAAATGTGTTTACAGAGGTGGCTATTTTCTTGATGAGACAACAACTAGAACAACAACGACGGTTCTTCGCAGAATGGGGCACCTGTGGCGTTTTCCTCAAAAAGGGAAGGATACAAAGGTACAGAAGAAGGTTAGGTTTCTCATGCAGCCTGGTGGGCCTGCTTTTGCTGAACAGCAAAGATAATAAGCATGAAAGGGAAAAAAATGGACACCCTCCTTTGCTCAAATAAGGTCGAAATGTATTGCTGTAAACAGCTTTTCAACTCCCGGTTAATGCTAGATACCACTGGCTGTCGTAAGATAGTGTTGAAGATATCTCAAGATATACGGTACGAAATATGGACAGCGGGGAGCTACTTGTAAAAAAACGAAAGTAAAGTGCGTTATGTCGCGCAGTAATCGCCGATGTTCCTAGCTTTTTTTACTTACTGGGGCTCAAAAGATGAAAACGGTTATACTAGCTCGCTTTTACAGGTTTAGGCAAGCTGGAAATTTTGAATGTGGGCCGACATCTCGGCCAATAAACATTTTTGTTGATTGCCTAACACGCATATTGCACCCTTGTTTGCTGTTATTTCTTCCCGACGAACTTTTTGTGCGTTTTGAGCTGGTGGGAAAAAGCGAACAAACAAGCAAGTGGTTCAAAAAACAAATAAAAAAGAAATGCTAGTTTTCGTTGCGGCCAGAAAATATTAGCAGTGTATGTTTTTAAAAGAAAGGGTGAAAATGGAGATTCCTCTAAAACAACCTCCTCAATAATGTGTGGCAATAAAGTACTTATCTCCTTTCTACTACAATTTAAATGGGAGATGCCTTGAGGCCACGTTTATGTTCGATTCCGGACAATCGACCGAGCTGGTTTTTTGCCATCCTTAGACGTCGGTTCCATCTGGAAGAAATAAGTACGATCTTTTTGAAGTTCTCAGCCATTTCATCTTAAGATGGTGTTTAATATTCTAGTGAATAACTCAGAAAAAAACTAATGGCCATTTTACCTTTAGTGAGAATCTGGCTTCTTTTTCTTCTATTACTTGAACTCTCTTTTTTTTTTTCATGGTGATTGGTAAACTGGAAAGCGGATCGAACACTCGTTAGGCAGGCGTATTCCGGCGCATGCTTCCCTATAACGGAAGTGGAAGCGACCATAAACGCAGCTAGAGGTGATTAATGACGGGGCTCTTGGAAGCTTATTTCCGATTAACGGGATGGCGCACTCGCGAAAAGTGAACGCCCTATGCCCATCCATCACTCTTTATACCTGTTACGGAATCTTACGGTAGTGATCGCCTGTTGCGGTCGCACATTGTGGAAGTGGACTGCTGCATTTACGCAGAGAGGAATAGAGGGGGTCTCAAATTTAACAAGAAAGACACACCGAAAGCGCCATAAAAAAACTTCACTATGAATAAATTTAAAAACGTGAGCCGCGTTTACACAATCAGTATTAGCAGTAGCGGAATTTTACGTACCCGGTGCTAATTTTGCAGCGCGTTGATAACTAGTGCAGTTGGTTGCACGAAAAAAAAATTACACCATCTTCCCGTGGGGAACCATGAGGAGGATACGAAGCATCAGAGGGGTTCCGTGTAGGTTCCATTGTGTTGCCGTTATGTTGTTTCATTTATCGGAGCACGAATGGGAACATAGTGTGAACCCCCATGCAGAGACAGAGAAATGCGGAGAAATGTAGACAGCGAAGAGACCTACACCGGCGTTACCTGTTCGAACACCTCCTGGTTCTCGTCTTTCTTTGTTGCGTGCTCACGCTCCTAACCCGCTGCCCGCCCTCTTCGGCTTCTTCTCTGGTTGAGCTGCAAGGTGCGTGGCGCTTCCCGCCACAGCTTTCCGGCGGGAAATTCAACATCCTCCTCTAAAGTTTACAGTTCGTGGTTTTCGTTGACGTTCAGATTCACGTGCCTTCGTTGTATCAGTAGCTTCTTGACGTAGTTTGAATGAGTCAAGGACATAAGGCGCGTTCGTAGCACTTGCTCCTGTCTCGTAGTGGGAAGAGCACAACGTACCTCCCGTTGCTGCCAGAAAGTCGTGGGATCGAAACCGGGCGCCGCTAACCATTTATTTTGTTATAGTGTAGGGGGAGAGGTGCGGACGGACGGACGACGGACGACAGATGACGGAGCCGAGAGCAAGAGATGCTTCGCCTCTAAAAGTTCTGGTGAAACCATAACAAAACGGAAGCATTATCGATGCATTGTCGGTACTAAACCGCAAAGCATAATCAGCCCGTACAGTTTTTCACACCGACTGAGGAGCTTTTCTGGCCGCACAGAATGCACGTCATGCAAATCTTTGTTTATTTTAGGCATATCGCATTACCTTTAACACCGAATCTTGGCAGCTAATACTCTGGGTTCACTCGGCGATAAAACAACAGTACTCAGGTTATCTTTAACCCCCCCTCTCTTATTAAAAAGAACGCCGCTGCTGGTTTGAAATACAAATGCTGTGAAACGGAAAGAGGACAAAGTCAGCAAGGAAACAATTGATGTGCTCTTCCGGCTACCCTCCCCTCCCTGCCGTGATGTAGCGTCTCAGTAATCCTTTCTCTCTGAAAGTTTTATTTTTGTAGGACTCAGTGAACTAACCAGATCCGGGTAAATAGCTTAGATTTGTTCTTTTCCGCGGGACGCGCATTGTCCAGCAGGCCACCAAATAGCCGCACCGTTAGCCGGTCCCGTACCACTTGCTTTATTTCCTTTTCGTCGACGGAGGCCATTTGCGCCGTGTCCCGCCATTCCCGACCACAAAAGAAAGCGCATCTCGCTTCCAGGGTAATGACGCTGGCCGCAGGAAGAGAGCTCTCAGAATGGCCCGATTCCCAGCGTTGTCGAACAGGTGCTCGTCATACGATGCCGCAGTCTTTGACGGTGCCCACTATTCGCAGTTGCACCCAGGGCCCGTAAGCGATCAAAGCGCCCAGCCAGGCTGCAGTTAATTTCCTTCGCCGCCAATCATCACTCGTACGTAAACGTCTTGTGTGGTGTTGCCGGTGACTGCCTCAGATGTGATGTGTGGTATTTAAATCGAACCTTTATCCCTGAAAGGTGTCTGAAAAGATTCCTGGGCAAAAAGATGCTTTACGTGGCTTTATGGGGCTCAGGAAGCCGTTACAAAGCATGTTTAGGCAGTCAGAGACAATGGTATTTCATAGATTAAATAAAAAATATTAGTAATGCTTAGGAGTACAGTGCATTGGGCGGGTTGGCATTGATTCATAATATAGCTGCACGGTAACATAAGGACACAGAAAGAGGCACACATAATACAGGACGCGGCGCAGACCAAAAACTGATTTTTATTCAAGAAACAAAATTTATATGAACAGCCAACTATTATTGCGCTTGCTTTCCTCCTAGGTCTAACTTTTCGAAAAATTCGCCATCATTAGTATAAAAAAAAACAGGTCAAACTACTTCCTTTGCCCTTTTCTTGGCGTTCTAACTGCTAGCTTTCATTTTTTACCGCCGTGACAAAGTTTCTGTTTCGAGCGTTCAAACTTTTTCGCCGAGCTGTGATTTAGCAGTAAATATTCTCTGAAGATAACTGAATAATACATAAGGCCGGCAATAATCAGAGATTAAGACCGCAAACTACAACGGGAATGCATTATGCACTCCTTATGGAATTCCAATGGCTTGGTGTTCCTTTTCTAATGGTAGAACCCTTATGGCGATCACTTGTTTTAATAATTTTGGATGAGCAACATTATCTCCAGGCGCTAGTAGTGCAAGATGCGGGAAGCATTTAGTAGATATCGCGGTGCCCCCCCCTCCCCTTCTTCCCTCCATCTCTCCTTGCCCCACCCCAAAACGTAAAATACCTCTTCGGAAATTCTGCATTTTTTTTTCGTTGAAGCTTCGAAATTTTATATATTTACACATGCATTCCTAGATAGTGAAATTGGCGTCGCGTAAGCATGCCCCCATTTAGCCTCATAAATGCGTCCCTAGAGGCGCCGGACAGCGCCCAGAGGACGACGCGGAGTGCGCGACACCAAGCGCTACCTTCGACAGATATGCGTAACGCTGGGTCGGTCCCCGCAAGCCGTTACGTTCCTGGCTGGGGGGCGCTCCTCTTTTTGCAACGCGGACAAAGCATATTAGTCGTCCGTTTTGGGTTTAAAACGAAGTAAGAGGTTTTACAGTAATTCTGCCACACAGTGCAGGTGAATGAAGAGGGATTTATTTGGTTGAATTCGCGTATGGGAAGGCATATAGAAGCCGCATATGCGTGATGCCCAGAAGAGAAACGCTTGTACAGCCTGCCTGCGGGCAAAACTTTCTGAAGATCAGAATGTTTTGCTTCAAGAAGAAAACGTAATTTATATTGTTCAATCCACAAAAGAGGAGGCTTTGTCTGCAAATATATCAGACGTTGCGCGATGTTTCCGCGCGAGGTATTCCATCCATGCGAGTGCACTTGCGACTGCAAAACTACTAACTGCACCACGGTGTTACATAAGGGTATTTGATCCGAATGTGATGTTCCATACATGTAACCGCATAAAATTCACATTTGTTTGTGTCTAGCAAAAGTGCTGCCGCTAATAAGTGCCCGCTCCGCCAAAAACTTTTGGGCTTCCAGGTGTAGCCCAGAACGCCAGCTGTATCAAAACACGCCCCAAAAAAGAAACTCTTGCTATCAGAAGAAATTCCATTGGGCGGGTAGGGGGTGGGGGTAGGGGTAGGCAGAACATATAATAGGGGTATCGGAATAAATTACGGAATATTCATATTCGGGTATTTTTGTCTCTCCACGCCAACGGGTCCGGCGTCAGACCTTTCTTATAAAGAAATAGTAGCGCTTTCATTACCGTGACAACCTTTGCACCAAAAGTCACAGGTGAAAAAATTAGTCCTCTGAGGACACCCCTCAACGGTTTGGAGTGACCGGAATCATAACGGATGGGATAAATAAAGTTTGTCCTCCTCGTGAACCTCCCTGAGCGCGAAAATTTCGTCCTGCGTTTATATATTTCGAACTTTGATGGCGGCCCGTCTTATCACTATTTTTCTTTTCTTTTCAGTGGTTAGACAACAATTTTATAGTTTCTTTTGCAAGAAGAGGCGGTGATGTTTTATCCAATCACTCGCCAGACATTTGGGAAGGTTAACGCTTATAAGTGTCCCCCCCATATGTGTTTATATCTATTTAATAAGGCGATATAAGCCCGTGAAATATTAGATGAAGCAGAGTAGAACCGCTGGGTGATAAACTACACTGGTATATCTGTGTTTGGGGGCCCTCTTTGTTGCCAACTTTAATGCGCACTTATGCGTATTTACCGCCTGCTAGCCACCCTACTAACAAGCTGCTCGCACACCACGGCAGCATGTAATCCCCTCGCTTAGTGTGAGTTTTTCAAGATTGAGTAACCAGGCTTGGTATCTGAGAAAAAAAAAAGAGACAAGAATAATCCGTGGGAGAATGCAAAGCTTTCAAGCACGCCCCCAAGTTGGGTTAACCTACGGCTCTGCAACAAGGCGACAGTACTTTATCGGTGCCCCCTTTTATTTGGAGGTTTCCGCCTACAAAATACATTTCTGCATGATTTTGTTGCAGTATGTAGTAGATATACACACAAATAACGTTACGACACATGTTTTTGCAAAGTTCCATTCACGGGCGCTGAAGGCGGTCTGCGCGGTGGGACCGACCCAGAGTTGCGTGGGTCCGGAGCCTAGCCTCACAAGTGGCTAGGTGAGCGCTTCGAGGCTCACTGGGCCACGTGAGCACGCGATTGAGAAACTCGGAAAGATAGAGAGAGATAGCCATAACATCACGCGGGCGTAGTTGAGCATTGCTTCCCAACGTGAACGCCGCGCTAGCTAGAGTACGACCACCTCGCCTCATTATACGCCACGAACGTGAACGACAACGTGTAGTGAGGGCAAGTTGTTTTGTGGTATGCACAGAGAGCGCGATCAGTGGCTCCTGTGGCCGCAATGGTTCGCTTTGTAAGTTCTAGTCTTCCTGTTAGACCACACCGCTGTCTCACTCGCTTCCGGTCTCAGTTTGCGTCGCGCAAAACGTCATGAAATGGCGCGAGGCATGAAATGCGTTTTTTTATTTGGTAATTTCGCTGCAATTAAAGCCTCTTTGACCGCCGAGTGAACACTAAGTGCGCTACGGAGCAGTTGAAGTTTCGCCTGAGCCCAACTTGCTAGTTGCTTTCGCTGTCCCTTTAAGTCTTCGTGTGTCTCTATGGAGCAGCAAGGCGTCGCGTCACAGTCGGAGGCACAGTATACTCAAAATTAGCCATTGAATATTTTTGACACCCTGTCAGCTTTTTTTCCTTTTCAGAAGTCGCACAGAGATGAAACTGTTCAGCGCATGCCTGTGTGGGCTCAAAGTTTTCTTACAGTTTTCATTTTTCCTGGGTGCTGAGGAATTAGGTACTCTTTTTATGTCTGCGTCAAAAACACTGATTGAAGTATTGTCCTCGAAAGCTACTACCACAGAGGCTTCAGTGTAAAATGTGTCTCGTAAAATAATAAATAACAAAACTAAAAATTTCATTTTTGTTCCAGAATAGAGAATCCGAATAACATAAATTGGTGTTTCAAATGAAATACGGTGCAGTTTTAGTTACTACGTTTTTACGAAGCTTCATCCTGCACTACCACCCAAGCCAGATGGGAAAAGTGAAATGTTCTAAACTCTAATTAAGTTTACATGGGTGAGCTCCACCCATGCTCTACTTATCTCAGTTGGCGAAACACACGTCCTCAAATTGGCAGAACCAAACAGCGCGGCGGGATGCTGTTGGCAAACGCGTGGCTGGCCCAGGTCACCCGAACTCGTAAAGCGGAAATTCATAAGCGGGGGATTTAAGAAAATGGTCTTAAGGTTTTTATTTTTGGTGCGAGTGCTTATATTGCCTCTAAAAATTCTTTCTAGCAATGCACTTGAGTAAAATACCAAAGCTGTCTTTAAGATCGATCACTGGAAAAGCTTTGTTCTTGACACGGTGGCTTTCCCACATTGCGGTAGTGAATTGAAGCGTAGGCTCTGGAAAAAAAAGTCGAATTCTAGTCTGTTTTGTGACGTTGAAATTTTGATGACAATAAACTCAGCAGCACGAAACATAGCGGGCCAACTCGGCGTTATAAACTGGCGAGAAATAATGCTCATTCATCGTCCCATCATAACAGAAAACTTAGGCGCCCTCGTAGTTTTTTTTTCTGCCTGTTATGAATTTGTTAAGCCGACAGCCTTGGGCGTCTCAAGAATCGCGAAGAGTGACGGTAGGGGTCGCCGGCGTCGGCCACATTACGAATGGTTTCAAAATGGCTGCCGCTGTGTAAAGTGGAAATAAATTGGGATCGTGTAAAACTTGAACTTGCACCGCCGTAACAGCCGCCAAGCGCTCTAACTACGGCACTAACCTGGCACCCTGCCATAATAGAAGAATAATTAGCCTGACGCGTGCGCCGTGACCCGTGCGTGTGGAAGCGCGTGCGCAGAACGGGTGCGCGGAGGAGAGCTCTCACCGTGGGGAAGCTCAACGGTGAAGTGCGGCCAGTCTTCCTATCAGAATAATTTGCGCTAAAAGACGAAGAAAAAGGAGAAAGGGATGCAAACACGATGTCGTTATAAATAAGCCTTTGATAATCCTTAGGCTTTATAACAATATATCCAGACCTAAGTGCTTCACTAATTTTTTGCTAAATAACAAACTCCGTCGTGCCTAGTTGGTAATAGTTGAAAAGCGGCGATGGCAATGGAAGAAATTCTGATTAGGCCAAAATGTTCTTTCTAACTTTCTCAGAGATGTCGAAGTCACGAATTATTCCAAATTTTTGAAAGCCTGCGCATTCCTTGGCTGGCTTGACGGATGTATCGTCAGCATCGTGTCCCAGCGTATCCAATCGCGGAAAGGTTCGAAGCGAAGGAGGTGCTGCCGTGAGACCTTCTCTAGGTGCAGCTAGTATCACTGTTCAGACTTATATCGCAACCATTATTATCAATAGAGAGTGCAGAGCATACACTCGGTAACACGCGTGTTCCCGGCATGCGCCGTAGAGCAATAAAAAGGTATACCAGACAAGCTCTTTCTCTCAACACTTGTTTATATTATTAGGTAAGTCCCAAGAAGAATTTTAGATATGATAAGGGTGAGTAGAAAAAAATTATAGACGAAGCGAGGCAGAAAGGAACTTTTCTGACTTCTGCAGTGTGCCCAGAGGCGCCACGAGATGTTTTACCTTCTATATTTGACAAGAAGCAAACAGCTGTGGCTGTGTCAACTCATGCTGAATAGGTTTGATGGTACTCCGCTCAGACGTGTCAATAATGATAAAATTATGCGCATATTCTCCCTTTGTGAAAACTTCGTATGTCCGCTATTTGTTGTTTTTGCAACAAAACGGTAATGTTTGCTTTCTCAAAGTTCGTACCTTTGTTAGCATCAGCTCTCGCACAACCAACAATGAAAGCGAGAAAGGAAATCATATTTTGCCGGGCGGCTGTACGTTGCACTGCATCTGCCGGTTTTCACCACACCCTCCTGCAAACGTACGTTCTCAATACTCTGCGTCAGGAAACGAAAACTCATTTTCTCTAAGTACAATGGAGCACGCACGTGGATACGAACTTCCACTATAAAGTGCCTTCCCGACGTTACAAGATGGTTTGACAATTTCCCAATGCGAGAGAGGATAGCTCCCACGCATGGGCTCAGGTAGCATCGCTAGAGGCAGTGGAAGCCTTTTCAACCAACATGGGCTAGGATCCCTGTGGCAGAAAACAGTTGCCTGACGGTTTGCCACGGCTGTGGTGTTGTTCCCTTCCCCATCTCTTTTTTTTCTCAAGATCGTTTTTCTCTCCATGATTTCAATCTTATAGGGCGCGATACAAGAAACCCAGGAAGATCTTTTAAGAGGTATGTCTGCATTGCATATTTTTTTGTTTTTATGTACTTATTGACTCAGAAAGCATTAAAAGAGGAACTTTACATTTCAAAGGAAACAAGAATGCCCTCGAAAATGAGGCAGCGAGATGAGTGCGGAAGTTTCACTAGCGGTGCTGTTCTGAAGCATCCTTTCTTTTTTCCTTGAGCTGAAAGCGCGTGATCATTTTTTTTTTCTGATAGGATAGCTGAACTTATCTACTTCTCAATGTGGCTGAACTCCGCCACGTGCGTAAATTAAATTACGCATGCAAATTGTGCTCGCAGCCAAAAAAAATCAAGGTTTTATGAAAAAACTAGGAATTTGTATTATTTGAAAGTCCCTGCTCGAAGTATTCGAAACATTGAAGGACTGTAATGCTTCTCTACGATGGGCGGAAGCGCCATTCTTCCGTCAGTTTTTGTTCTTGGTAAATTTCTTGCGTGATTCGGTTTTTTTAATGCCAAACGCCTCCTGCAAATACTCAAAAATGGTTCGCTGTGGGCGTGCCCACGTGCGTTGGAATCTGTCTTTGCCTCTAGGTCTTCTCACATTTGTTCAGATTTTGGTATTGAGCAAAATTGAATACTAGATAGCATACACGAGCATGACCAGGATTGTTGTTTCGCTTTATACTTCACGACAAACCCCCTGCAATTACCGAACGAACGAATGTACAAATCTCTCTCTCTCACTCTTAACCTCAATAATCGTAGTAAAAAAGCTTAACTACTACGCTATGCCTCCCTTGGCAATGTACACTGCCAGCCTTCCTTTATGCATTTCCTAAAAGGGCCCCCTTATTCCTAACTATCATCATCAGCAGCAGCAGCTGCAGCCCATCTACTCCCCCTGCAGGGCAAAGGCCTCTCCCATCAATCCCCAATTATTCCTGTCCTGTGCAAACTGCGCCCAATTTATCCCCGCGAACTTCTTTTTCTCATCTGCCCATTTAATTTCCTGCCGCCCCCTGCCACGCTTGCCTTCTGTAGGGATCCAATCTGCTACCCTTATTGACCAACGGTTATCTTGCCTTCGGTTACATGCCCTATCCACACCCATTGTTTCTTCTTAATTTCTACTAATTCGTGGCTACGCTATGGTGAAAGTTCACTTGTTTAGAACCTTCGGTGCCGTCTGTGTCACCCATATCTAGAAATAGCTGCGCAACTTACACAAAAGGAATAATGCATAATTAGCGGGAGACCACAAGGCACGCCAAATGTTCCATCTGTTACGCAAATTATTCAAAACATTATACACCGTAGGCCATATACTCAAATCGACCCTGATGGGTCCATTTGTTGTACAGCAGCTCAGTGTGATGCGCTTCCAGTATAAAAGGTATGATATGACATGCTGGTAATGCAGTTACGGTTTTCCGGCCTAGATTGGCCAGATTTTGACAGTAATGATTGGTGAAGTCGTTTTTCTTTGGAACAAAGGGAAGGTCAAACAAGGCACCGTAGAGAAGCATGGCAAAGAGTTTAAAATCAAGTTTGACATCAAGCGCAAGCACTTTGACACCAATGTTCTTGTGATTCTATGTTAAGTTCGCGTTTTTACTGGCCAGTGGTATACCTTTGATGTACTGAGGCACTCTGAAAATATTTTAGAAGCATTTCTTGTCTTTTTTTAAAGGCTACACGATTGTACTGCCACCTTGTGCCAACGTCTTCCTTCTCACCTTCATAACAGCGTTTGAATAATCTTGTGCATCAACTAGTACGTTCACCATGGCGAGTAACACATGTCTGGATTGAGATGTTAGGAAGTATTTTCTGAGAAGGTTAAGCACGGGCTCATTAAGAGACCTCTTTGAATAGCATAACATACATATTCATACACGCAATAATAATCTAGAGTGCTTTAAAATATGAGCATGTAGTGTAAGTTAACTTATGAGGTTGCTGTGTTCGATATCGCGTTAACAAAAAGACCTCATGAAGTTCTGCTTTTTGAATTTGGTTTGCACGCGTGCCTCTCTGGCATTTAAGTCACTTCCTGCCTAGTTTATTTCTCCATTCCTTCCGAAATTTAATATACAGCTTATATTCTACGCGGCCTACAAAACACATCCTTCGGAACGCCAAGAATCGCATAAAAACGTGTCACTGAAGCAAACTCGTTAATGTTTCCACGAAAGCAGGCTAAAAAATTCAGTTAAAATAACCTTCGAAATAGTCATGCTAGCTCTGACAGTGACTGTCCTTCAAGCCGCTTGTTCCCACAAAACTACGACCTGCTAGCAGCGGGGAACGTGATTTTTTTAGGTGATGGGGTGAAGGTAGCGCGAGCTGATGGAGCCTTTTGCAGCACTATAGTATCAATATTGGTTAGCAGCAATCAGGGAGCGTAATTTTAAGCAATAAGCAGTAAAAGTCCAGCGAGAGGGAACCGACCTTCTTTCGCACTCCTCTCCTCTTCCACTCCCCCCCCCCCTTTTTTTTTTCTTATCTTCTTACAGAAGTGTGCCGGGTATAAATAGTGAGCCATTAACTCGTGGATAAATGTTGTTTGTTAGTGGATATAGTTAACTGAAAAGGGAAATGTAAGAGACATATCCCTGAGCTTTCGGGCGCGAATTTAGAACTCTCTCGTGCCATAAACAATGTAGTTCGGGTAAAGACCTCCACGGTTTGAAATGGTTATCGCATGAAAGTGATCCGCCTCGCTGTACCGGCTTGTTTTAAAAAGCGTCGCATTGGCGCGCCGCCGCTTCTCTACGTAACCTCATAAGCTATCGGACGCCTGAGCATTGTTCGAAATTCTAAAGCCATGACAGGTTGCATGTTTAGCACGCTTAGTTAAAATTTCCCTTGATAAGAAGTTGGTAACCAAGGTAGTCGTTCACGTGTACTCGATGGCTCATTCCTCGTTTTAAATAGATACTTTAAAGAAATACTTCTGCTTCATCTGAAAAGAAACAGGTTTCGTATGTCTCTCAGGTTTAGTTTAAGGCCAAAGAATCCTTATCTGCTGGAAAATAAATAAATAAATAAATAAATAAATAAATAAATAAATAAATAAATAAATAAATAATAAATAAATAAATAAATAAATAAATAAATAAATAAATAAATAAATAAATAAATAAATAAATAAATAAATAAATAAATAAATAAATAAATAAATAAATGAGAAATAAAATAAGGTGGCCCTTTCTACCGCCCGGTCCCCTTATTTTTTTATTTCGTAGAGCGCGTCTGAAAGTGTCTACCACAAGACGGGGCCCTTTTTTATATTTTACTCTATTTTCGCCGTTTTTCTGAAGTCCTGGTTAAATTGCCTGCCATTTTCTTTGCAAATACTAGAAGCCAATTAAACAGATTTAATCTTGACCCAATCATGGTACCTTGAGGTACCAAGGATCACTGTCGTACCTCACCTTGAGGATCAGAAATGTAAAGGGACAACAGAATGTCTGTCCTTTGAAACATGGTAATTTCGGGGTCCTTCCAGTCTTTTTTATGCTGAACGAGGATTTAATTTTTCATGCCATTGTAGTTAGGTAAAGCCTTCTTTTATATCCTACCGTTGCAGCATTCTCATGCGATTGAAAGTAAGTAGAGTGGCGTACATAAGAGGCAGTTGTTAAAGGGAAACTATGTTGCGAGGGGATTTGCGATACACTATTTTGTTACTTGTGCGGAGCGGAAAGAAAAAAAGGCGTTCGTCCTGAACAACACGAAATAACTTCTTTCGGGCATCTTGTGTCACTGTGGGGCGGATATCAGATTGAGGCTACCAGCGAAACCATTTTTGCTCGTAATTTAAAGAGTGCTTCAGAGAAAATTTCGCATTCTGAATATCTCTCGGAGTGTTCAAGTACAAGCTTATAAAATCTCAGCGCCATCTCGACTTTGGAGCCACTAAATCGTCCAAAATATCAAACTGCAAGAACAAACTAGTACAACCATCAAACCCCGCGCCATGCAAAAGAGCCCGAGTCATTTTAGTTAGTTTGGGCGGAAGCAGACGCATAACACATTTTTGTTTTCGAAGAAAACGTTGAGTTCAACCAAGCTTTCCATTGAAACTGAAATTTAGCAATAAAAAAATAAACTCCGATATGCGTGTAGCGATGAGAGCTTGCCGTAGTAAACATGGAAGAAAATGTGATCTAGTACTTTTTTCCTTCCTATCACACTAAAAAATTCGGGAGAAATGTTACAGCAAGACGGATTATGAACGCTTGCCGGCTTTGCATATACGTATATGGCGACTCCGCCTAGAATGCGAACTCGCACTGGCCGGTGCTTTAGCATTTCGGTCGCAGTGTTTCCGCTGTGGCGCAGCTGAAAAGAAATGTTTTGAACGCTTGCTGGAAATATTCATCTTGATCGAAAAAATGCTTCGAGAAGGGGCCGTTTTTTTCCTATGAATTAACAAGTTCTGTAAACGATAAATGTATGCTCATGGCGGCCTCACAACCCACATGAAGAGCTCTACAGTTGTTTCTTGAGAACTTGACTTTAAATCACATAAAAAGACACAATAATTGTTGTGTTCTAAAGCGTCTTCATTGGAGCATCTGCAACTTAAAAAGTAGCCCCTGTGCAGATTACCAGGTAAATTATTGCGCTTTCAAGGCAGAAATATTGTATCATTAACGATTCAATTACCAGATTTTCCGCGCAGTGCAAAAGAGTGCAAAGGAATGTAACGTTTTGTACAGCGTTTCGTAGGACTTATTATTTATAAGCAATCGCTGCGAAATCATCTAATTATTTGTTCATAGTTATCTCTTGCAACGCACAACTGAATAGAAATAATGTATAATGCGACTTCTCCGTGTTAATGACAACTCTTCGAGAAAACATTTCACTCGCGCATAAGCTCTTAAGAGAGTTTCGGGCTTTGAGCGGGCTTAGCATCTAGACTTTCAGAAAAACCAGAATATGAATAAATCATTTCATATTTCATTTCAAAGTTATATTGCAGAAAAGGTATAGTCTAAATGAGCCAAAGCCATCCTTTTTGCCGCGGTTTTGAGAAATAATTTTTCTCAATTTTCTAGTTGTTATGGCTTAAATGTATCACCTCCTTCTACACGCCGCCATGTAAAACGAACTAATGGGCGCCACATATTGATTACCTCGAAGCGTTCTACTCTACATGATTACCCTGAAACAATTACGCAATCGTCTTCCACAAGCGTCTTCAACCTTTATACATCCTTCTCGTTTCCACCTCAGATCAGACGTGTTTACTGGTCGTTTTCGCACTACTGGGAAATGGAACGCGCTTGTAGGATAAGCCGCAGAAGAAACGTTTCTATGGAGCAGTTAACCTTGGGGATGAGTCCTTATTCCAGGACCCCTTGAGACGTCTGGAGCCACTGCATCGCACACCCACTCGGCTATTTTCTTTATCAAATTGAACTGTCTAAAGACGACCTTAATAACTGGCGTTTTGCTAGGATTCGGTACCCTTAAGTTTCCACTTGCATGCTATACTCGGTTACAACTCAAGAACGGCACCACCTCATGTAGTGTATCACTCCGCCAAAGCACCGGACCCGTGACGTCAGTGCGCGCGCGTTTTGAAAGGGGTTTGCTATGAATGCGTGATATCGTCTGCCTTGTCTCACGCAGTTTGTTTGTCGTCACTGGAGTCGTTTATAAGCATATTAAGCCCAAAAAATCACGGGAATGGCTCACGCCATGTTCAAAATATTCCCAGTAACGCCCTACTTGCGCCGCAAGGAGAAACATTCGGCTACGGTGATAAGGCACAGCAGCAACTTCTGGTGCCGTTCTTAAGTTGTCACCGAGTATACTAGATTTCTTTCTTTTTCGAAACCTTTGTTCTGATAAAATGTAGCCGACCTATTTATGCGTGCGATTTGTTTCATGTTCTCCACAAAGCAGAACAATACCATTGAGGTGGTCTGCTTTTTTTTTCGCATGCACGTCGGCAAAGCCCTTGTTGAAGCACTATTTTTCGTACGAACCGCTTTCTTGGCAACCGAAACTACGTTACTGGACCGGAGCTGATAACAGGGGAATCGGCTGCCTGGGACCTCTTTGCGCTCCGAACTCTGGCTACTGGGCAAGCTTGCTGAGAATTACGTAAATCCTGTCACCGGCTACATCGTGTGCATCAAAAAGTAAAAGACAAAAAGATAACACCGACTACGGAGCACAAAGCAAAAAACCGACGCATTGACTTCCAGAAAACCAGCAAACGCTTCGAGCATGCGTTACCTCACTCCCGAGAGCGTGGGCACAATGCGTGAAGCTCTTTTCGCGCGAACGACGACTCAACGACAGCCCGTAGTAACAGTGGGGCCATGTCAGAATAAAGAGTAGGGAGAGCTGCGTTCTGTTTGGCGCAGCGTTCGCGGCAACGCGACAGCCGTCGGAACGAGATACGGGCAACGACAAGTTCCCGCGCAGCCGTCAGTCAACGGTCCCCGGCATAACGGCGAAGGACACTGCTCGCGACCCGAGGCCCGTATCAGCTCTATATGTTTCGGTTCCCGGCTCGGCAGTGTCAGGCCCCAGCACTAAAGCGATTTCTCCCCTCTTTTTTATTTAGGTGAAATCCTCAAGTGACCGCGCACTTCCTATCTTCCTCCTGACTGTCTCTCTGCTTTCCATATTGGCGCCTCTTGCTGACTTAAATAATATAAACTTGCGCGGGACGGTTTTACTTTTCTTTGACGCTGCCAGGCATCCTACCTAGCCCGTTCTTGCTTCAAAAAAACAACCTCCCTGTACTAAGGCGATCAACTTGCTCGTTTACCTGTAGAGCCATCAAACGTAATCGTGCTGGAGCTGCGGTTAACTATTTTTCAAGGCTACCGACACCCTGAGGCTGAGTGAGCTATGGGGGGGCGACGTTGAATTTCAGAGGACATCTGAGGTGACAACGGGTAGGTCATTCGGTTCTGACAGAAAAACGTGAAGGTATGGGCCATTTCAAGTTACACGTCAGAAGGCTCGTAATGCGGCGTTATGTAACGTCAATACCAGCATTCGCTTGTTTTTGCTCATAAGAAAAATATGCCACACAAAGCGTGCGCAGTACATGTTTGTAGTGGCGAAGCTCCTTATGGCGTGGGTCTGTCCATCCTCGACGTATGTATGTAGCCACCTCTAGTTTAGTTCTTGGATTGTTTACTAGATGGCGGTACTTGTATATGATGAAAAGATGCGCTTGGATTGTTTACTAGATGGCGTGGCTACCTCTAGTTTAGTTCTTGGATTGTTTACTAGATGGCGGGGAGCGTTGTAATAAAATCCGTTCGCTGTTGGCGCGCGCTCGGAGTCGCCCGATGGATAAGGCTGCAGATGTGCGAGCCCGCGAGGCAGAAGCGCTCCGTGAAGCTGCGCGACGCCGCCGCCAAGATCCTGCCGTACGAGAGCGGGAGGCCGAAGCGTGTCGTCTGGCTGCGCGACGACGCCGCCAAGATCCCAGCGTTCGAGAACGAGAGGCCCAAGCGTCACGGCAACGGCGCGAGGACCCTGCCGTACGCGAAGCGGCACGGGTGCGGCGCGAAGAGGATCTCCAAAACTTCAGAGAACGGGAAGCGGCGAGAAAGCGCGCGTATCGGCAGGCAGACCCCGATGCAGTGAGAGCTCGTGAGGCGTCTGCAAAACGCATCAGGCGAGCTCAGCCCCAAGGTGCCGACGCGCGGTTTAAGCGAGACTTTCTGGACGTTACGTTCGGACACAGATGTAGTGGGCGAACTTTCACTGAAGAGTCACGGTTTTACCGATGATTTCCCCTCAGGAGCTTCGCCCACTCATCATCATTCACCCCGTGGATATGCTGTGAATTTTTTTGCTCTAGGGGCATGCTATGTGGTTCTTCTGCTGAATTTGTGATTTGTCGAAAAGGGGTGCGCAATAACCCGCAAAAATCAGGAGAAAATAAATGGGATGTTTCAAAATTACTCAGCAACAGTCTTATTAGGCCAAAGCCTTAAGCGCCGGAGTGTACGAAAAACCGACGTTTTAAGTGCGAATGCACTTCTTAAGCGACCCTGAATCACGCGTCCACCGCCGTCCGTCCGTCCGCACCACATACCCACTTAGGGCGATTGGCCAAGAAGAGTTCCTAATTTCTTTAGCACATACCCACTTAGGGCGATTGGCCAAGAAGAATTCTTTCGCATCACCCGTGCATTCCCAATTCCCCATGCTCCCCTTCGGGGAAATGCGGGTGAATTTTAAGTGCGAATGCACTTCTTAAGCGACCCTGAATCACGCGTCCACCGCCGTCCGTCCGTCCGCAGCACAGGTGTTATCGCGCGCCTCGTCGCCCCTAGCAACGGCGCGGAGCGGAGGGGAGCGTGTGTACCAACGGCGCAATGACGTAGTACGCCACGTGACGTCGCGCGCTCTCGCCTCCTCTCCCCTTCGCTCGCCTGATGTCGCTCACTCTCGCCTCCTCTCCCCTTCGCTCGCCTTGACGTCGCTCGCTCTCGCCTCCTCTCCAAGCGGCAACGGCGAGCGGCCGATCCCGAAGCCGCCCGCGCTCGGGAACGCGCCGCGCAGGCGAGGGCGCGGGCCCGCGAGTTTGCGCGGCCGGACGCGCGCTTCAAACGAGACTTCGAGAACCACAGCTTCGGGCACAGCTGCGACGTATGTGATAGAAAGAATACTGTCGTTTCACTTTACTTGCGTGTGTGTGTGATCTCCTCGAACATACACTTTAATTCACCGAGATTTCCAGAGAACGACTAACGGTGTGTGTGAATCCCCACTTGATCACGCGGGGGTGTTAAATGCAACTTACGGGCGAATGCCAACACAGTTCAACATAATTCCCCCTCATATCATCACCCGTGCATTCGCACTTCCCCATGCTCCCCTTCGGGGAAATGCGGGTGTTTTTTTTTTTTTGCAGTAGTTGGCGATGAAGAAAATGACCACCTCTGTAAAGAGTTAATAAAAAAAACATTGGAGTAACCAGGGTATTTGAACCCACAGAAGGATCGCAGTGGATACCACTGCGCTATCTCAGTACGCTGCCACCCGCGGAACAAAAAGAAGTTGGTGTCGTTGTTGTTCCTTTCCTTGTGGGACATCCAAACTTCGGGAACTAGACAGGAATCGGAAGCTTTGAGGGGCAATGTGCCCCCTTTACAAAATTACAAATTGGGAAACGTCACAGTTATAAAGTTGGGCTAGTCACTGAACATGATTGCACGCAGTAGAACATGGGCACACCAGCCGCCCCGCTCCCTGAATCTGCCAAAGCTGGGGCGTGCGCCGGTCTCTTTGGTGACTTAATTCGCACCGTAAAACGTAGAATCGAGGGTTAAGAAAGAGGCGGAAACACAATGTAAGAGCAAAGAAAACTGTGGAAGTAATTCGTACCAAAAGGCGGCGGAACGACAGGGAAGACAGAAGCCCAAACACGATATAGCAGTAAGGACGTTCTTGGTAAGTATCCCGAGGCTTTCGCCTTAAAGCTAACGAAGAGAATTAAGGGCGAAGAGAAATATTTTATACCTTGTCATTGTAAATAATATTCCGCAAGTTGTTTAATAAAATTGACTTGGGTTGTGGTGTGAAGCCCAAGAAGAATTTTTTTTTTTTACGTATAATGTATGTCTCCGTTTGTTAACGCATCAGGTCGTGTAACGATTTTGGTCACTCGCCCTCGTGCGCGTTTCCTCCTTTATATAGACTACCCACAGTAACAACAGCACGTGAGAACCTATAGATTTTATATTAGCGAAGCAATTTCGGCCGTACCTTGCAGCTGACATCTACGAATAACTTCAAGGAAGACGAAAAAACCTGAATAACAATGGAATAACCGTTTTCCTCTTCTCTTACGCAATAGAAATGCGAAGCTGTCGAGAGGAACTGATACATTCTTGAAAGGAAACCAGATTCACGTTAGGTAATTGGTTTTTGGGCAGGCATATTGTTAAGCTGTCGAGCACAGCTGCACCACCCCTTCGTAGCATCCGCGTGCAGATTCCCAGATGAGTACATTGCGCAGCTCCTTCCCATAATTTTACGCTTGACTGGGGAGATGGAAGCTTTTGTAATGCCCAACGAAAGTGAACGAAAAGTTGCACTTGATAGAAGAACACAACTCTGTGATGATTGAAATTCTACGTCTTCCTTTCTCGCTTCGGCAAAAGCTCCCTTTGAACTGGAGTCCTACCATAATTTTTTGTTTTATGGAAGAACATTTCTGGTCGGGAAGCTGCCCATTCATGTTAAAAGATGGTGGGGAGGAGAATTGCAGGCCGCCAAGAAACGAAAGAGAGGACAGGAAGTGAATGCCCAGATACGTTCTGAACTAAGCAAATAGAGTGAAGCAATTTTCGGATATCGCTGGCAGCGGGGGCGTGCGGGTTTCTTTCAAAACCCACCCGTTGAATTATAGTGTGCAACGCGACGCGAAGCGGGATGAGGCATTGAAATCGGCGGAGGCGTGATAAAAGCAACATGTGATGGAAGCAGTGAACGCTGCTGAAATGCTGTGACCTTGTGGAAGGTACTCGTAGAGGAGGTCTTGGGCCCGCTTTCGACAATCATCTACCGGCACCCGATGAATTCGCTTGCACGAACGCACGCACGCACGCACACACACATACACGCACGCACGTACACACACACGCACACACACACGCACGCACGCACACACGCACACGCGCACACACACACGCACACACACGCAAACACGCACATACACACACACGCACACGCACACACACACACGCACGCACGCGCGCGCGCACACACGCACACACGCGCACACACGAACACGCAAACACGCACGTACACACACACGCACACACACACGCACACGTACAACGCAAACACGCACATACACACGCACACACACGCACGCACACACAGACACAAACACACAAACACACATGCAGACGCACACGCACACGCACACGCACAAACACACGCACAAACACATACACACACACGCACACCCACACACACATACACAAACACACGCACACGCCCACGCACATACACACGCACACACGCGCACACACACGCACATACACACGTACATACACATCCACACACACATACACACGCACACTCGCACACACGCACACGCAAACACGCACATACACACACATGCACACACACACGCGCGCACGCACGCACGCGCGGACACACACGCACATACACACACGCATGCACACACAGACACCCAAACACACACAGACGCACACGCACACGCACATACACACACACATACGGATGCACATACACACGCACACCCACACACACACACACACACGCACACGCACGCACACACACGCACGCACACCCGCACGGACGTGCACACGCACACACACACACACACACTAACAGAGTAGTTCATTTATTTTTTGTGCGTGTGAAAGTAGGTATTTCTAGTGTGACTAGATAAGGCATAAGAGTACCGCCACTTGAGCACGCAAGTAAGGAACCGCGGCCATTTTGGTGTTTATCAGTGTTGCGAGATTGCTGCTTCTACGGCCTCTCGGCTTACTTCTACCGGGTCGTTTGTGAATAACGCTGCCGAAGATACAGCAAAACAGCCTCTTCGGGCACACTTCTGCTGAAATGCTGCTACACGCGGTATCTTTGATTTGCGCATCGGATACTGCGCCTGCTGCAAATTGCCGCACATTCTAACGCCTATGTCACTCATGGGTGTATTTTTCTGCATTTTTCTGTCGCTTTTCATAGAAAAAAATACCATTTTCGTTTATTTGAGCTAAAATTTCAATTTTAATCTAAGTAATTTTGTTCCATTCTTTTTTCTTGGTGCGCTTTCCATAGGCATCGTTTGTACTGAAATACGTTTTTACCTTTCCACTACGGCGCGCCTCATCGCTGCGTTGCGTCGGCGCGTTAAACCCTGCAATCAATTTTTTTGAGAAGCATGGTCTAGAGATAAATCATATACGTCTACGGTATACTTATAGCTGACGATGAAGAACACAGCGAGGACTGAAATGTGGGCAACGTATAGGGGCCAGTAAGACGCTTTCGAGGCTTGTGAAGTAAGTGCTTCGAGGGAAGAGGTCCTTGAGAGAGGGACTTCGTCTTTCCTGAGGGAAGAGAAAGACTTGAGGGAAGCTAAGGTCCTTTAGCCGCTGTCGTCGAGCCTGGATGATCGCGGAAAATAATTACTGAAAACGTTTCGAATAGTCGTCGAATGCCCGCTCCTCTTCACGTGCCATACACGCCCACAGTCTTCCTTCAAGAACGGCGTAATTAAATGGAATTTACTCAAATTATATTTTGCCCTTACATAACCAAATTTCTACTGTGACGCCCATAGTGTGCGCGTGAGTAGGTGTTTATGAACGACAAGCTTTCACACAATGTGAACTTTAACTCGAACGCTTCTTTACTTTTGGGCGTGCACGTTTCCAGAAGCAATCTATATTCGCGCGCTTGGCGCACCGCAGCTCACTCGAGTCCCTGTTTACCCGGCACTGAGTACCTGAAGCCTCTCGAGCACCCCGTCTCCTCTCGCCTTTCGGGCGACGGCAATTGAAGATGTCAGCACTCGCTGACCTCTGCGCTCCTGGTTCATGTGGGCGCGTTGTAATGGCAGTCGGGCACATGCAGGCAAGTGGGCGACGGAGGCGCCCACTGAAAGAAATTCCGGGCCCAGAATGGGCGAAATTCCATTTCCTCGAGGGGACAGCCGTGCCCTCGTACCGTATTTGGATGGCCGGCGCAAACATTTTCGAGTGGCTCGACCCTAGCTATTCAGCTCTTCTCGCGATTGACCCGTATTCGAAATAGCGCTCCACCCGCCATCTGCGCATTTGCTGCGCCCACTGTCCGTCGCTGCGCGAAAAAAAAAAAAATAAATAAACCTTGGGCAAACTGCTTATTCAGTGCACGGAACCAACTTGGGCCAAATTGAGCAATTTTGTTGTAACGTGGGCTCGCAGAACGACGTTAGGGAACGAATTGATGCTTACTCTTGCACGGTACTCTGTGCAAGCAAATCTCTTGTAGGTTTTAATAGGTAGGGTCCTGGTAACTCTTGTAGCTTATTGAGCGGGTTGTCGAGCCTATATATGATTTTAAAAGCGAGAGATTTTCTTTGTCTGGAATGACGGGCATAGCGTAAGCGCGAGATCCCAGCGGACGCCACGAGGATAATTATCGAAAAGTGGGATGTGACCCCATCTGGTCATCTCTGAGTCTGTGCTGAAGCTGTACTGAGCGCCATCTACACACCCCCGATTAAACCTGGAAAGAAGCGAGTACCCAAGCAGTCGTCACATGCATCTTTGACGTGTGCCGAAAAGCAGATAAAAAATTAAGGGTGATGGTCAGAACATTCTAAGTAGGGGAAGGCGAACGCCGAGCTGGACCTGTTATAGGCTGTTTTTGACCTGTTGTTGAACTTTCTCTCGAGCTTTGCGGCCGCGGTGAAGATGATGATGATTGCTATTGGTTTCCCGTTTGTAGCGGGGTGACGACGTGTCATCTCACCAAAAAGGACTAATATACCTATGTTTTCCCCTCTTGGTTCAATACTTGCGCTGCCTAGGGGAGGCATTAAAAACTTATTACGCACAAAATACTTTTTTTTCTTGTAACAGGTGGTAACTGTCATAGGAAATATTCCCCTCTCTGCTTTTTGTTGATTGATTGTGGGGTTTAACGCGCCGACGCAACGCAGGCGATGAGGCGCGCCGTAGTGGAGGGCTCCGGATTAATTTTGACCACCTGGGGATCTTTATCGGGCGCCGAAATCTCGTACACACGGGCGTTTTTGCTTTTCGCCTCCATCATAAAAGCGGCCGCCGCGGCCGGGAATCGAACCCGCGACCTCGTGCTCAGCAGCGCAACGCCTTAGCCACTGAGCCACCGCGGCGGGTCTCTGCTTTTTGTCCACCAGCATTCTAATCTTCTTTTCGTCACCTCGACAGCCCTTGAGTTAACTTCCTTTGTGCTACCCTTACATCCTAGGGCTTCTGGAAGCCGAATATTTCCCTCATGTATTTTTGGATGGATACCCTCGCATTCCAACAATATGTGCCGCATAGTTTCTGTTTCTTTTCCGCAGACCACGCCACCACCATTATTTCGTGAATACATCCCCACAAAGCTCTTAGTTCACAAGCAACCTGCTCTAGCCTTAAAAAGCAAAGCACTGCCCTGGGAATTATGGTAGAAAATTTTCTTTCTTATGTCTCGTTTCTCAGCCCTGTACATCTCTAACGACGTTTTAGCTTCCATTTGCTCTCTCAATTTATTCGTTTTTATCTTCCTTGCCTTTTTTTCGTTACCTTGGCTGTTTTGGATTTTCCAGTGTACTTTCCGTATTTCATCGTTAGCCTTATAGTCTTCCTGTATCACTGCGTGTCCACGCTTTTCAAGTATAGGTTCCTAAAAACCTTAGCTGCCCACCTATGTTGATCCATTGCTCTCAACCTCATCTCAAAACACATTTTCCTCTGCGCTTCTCGAACTTCAAACGACGGCCATGCCATATCTCCCTGCACTGCTTCGTTAGTTGTTTTTCTATGCGCGCCTAAGGCCAAACGGCCTACCGTTCTCTGGTTCATTTCAAGGCCTGATAGAACGTCGGATTTTAAGCAGTGTACAGAATTTGCAAATGTGAGACCCGGAACCATTACTCCTTTCCGCATTCATCTCACTACTTCATATTTGTTATACCCGTACAGAGCTCTATGCTCTGTTAAAGCTGCGTTTCGCTTTCCTTTACCATTAGGGTGCTCCTCGTGAGTTCTTAAGCAGTTATCCCTTTCGTTTATCCACACTCCAAAACATTTATATTCCTTCACTCTGGGTAATTCGCCTTGCTGGATAGACACTACGTCAGTGGTAGCGTCATTGAAAACCATTATTCCTGATTTTTCTGCACTAAAATATAATCCGAGGTCGGTGGCTTCCTGGCCGCTAATATTTATTAGCTGTTGCATATCGGTTTGGTTATCAGCTAAAACAACAATGTCGTCTGCGTATAGCATTCCCGGAATATGCTGTTGTACCACTTCACCTTGCAGCATATGGGTTAGGCTAAACCCTACTTGACTTTCTTCCAGTTTCTTTTCTAACCCTGTCATGTAAAGCATAAACAGTATTGGGCTCAAAGAACATCTCTGTTTCAGTCCCCGATGGGTGTTGACCTGCTGGGGGCATTTCTGCCCTTCCCATGTAAGGTGCACTCTATTGTCTTTATAGATTGCTATAAGGAACTGTACGAACTCGTTATCTAATCCCTGGAGTTTCAGCACTCTCCACAGCAATTATCTGTTGTGTTGTCATATGTCCCTTTATTTTCCAAGAACGTAATCCATAGTGGTCTATTCTGTGCTTTTGCAATTTCAATGCATTGCGTTATCACGAACAAATCATCATCCAATCGCCTGTCTTGTCTAAATCGTTCTGCAGTTCCCCAAGGATTTCATTTTCTTCCATCAATGCTTGAATTTCTGATTTTATCGCCTGTAATACGAATCTACAGACTACCGACGTTACTGTAAGTGGTATGTATGAATCAATACTGGCTTTGTTGCCTCTGCCTTTATATATTAAATCCATCTTACTTTCTAGCCAATCCTCCGGTGTTTGTTTGGTTTGTATCACCTTATCTATTGTCCACATAAACGATGCCTTACTTTTAGGTCCAAGCAGGTTTATCAGTTGCACTGGTATTCCGTCAGGGCCACTGCTGTCTGGGGGAAAAGCTTTTGCTCTGCTTTTTTTCAATCGAGGTTGCTCAGACTTATTCCCCTTTCCACAGTCTTCTGTGGCGCTCATGTTATCGGTGCAGGCTTCCCTACCACTATTGCCCTAAACTTCTCACTAATGAGTCGATGATTTTGCGCCAACGCGTGCTCCGTTTCTAAATGTTTCCCCTCCACATCAGTCAAAACTTTTTGGTGGATATCATTTTTTGAGCTTAGTAATTTTAGATGGCTCCAGAATTTCTTGGATGCGCTTTTGTCTTTCTTCTGTATTTCTGCCATCCATTGTTCGCGTTTCGGCTTGATCTTAGCTTGAACCATTTTCTGCTCTTCTAGTTTTTTCCCCCGGTAGGTATCCCATTTTTCCTTCACTACTTCCGGTTCCATACCAGTTCTTTTTGCTTCTCTATGTTCTCTCGGCACATTTTTTCGCTGGTAAATAGCCTCTTTTATTTCCCTATTTCACCACCTTCTGGGCTTTCTCTTCGTTTTCCATCGGTTTCGTTTCTTTGCTTCATTCATCTTACCCTTTATGAACGCAATCATTTTGTCGTAATCCCAATTTTTGTCTGGGTATTTATTCATTTCATCTTCCATCCTATCATCGATGATATTTAGCTGCTCATTGTTCAAAAAATTCCTCCGGTCGTACCAATTTCTAAATTTGTCCTGGTTGCGCCTCATAAGTAGAAGGTAAGTCGCTTGTGGTCGCTTCCTGATCTGTCTGTTCCATTTTCATCTATCCTTATTTCCAGCAACCGTTCGTATGCTGTCTCAGAGACTATACTATAGTCTATACTGGACAGTCTGTTACCGCTGTCCCACGTGATTTGTCCTTCACACTTGTGTTCCGTGTTTACTATTACAAGCCGGCTTTCCTGACAGTTCTATCACTAGAGAACCATTGTGGTCTGTGTATCCATCCAAACCTTCAATGAGGGCATTCATAAATCCATCTAGGATTATTTCACCCGAAACTTTGAACTCGTTTATATCTCTTGTCAAACAGTTAAATATTTCCTCATTTTCCTCCCAAGCACTACTTCCGGTCCACAGATACACCACTCCTAACCATGTATTTTTCCCCGCTATGGTGCCTCTAAGCCATAGATGCTATTTACAGTTTTCATGCACTCTCTGCCAGTCGGTCCCTTGTTTAATGAGCATGCCAACACCTCCCCCTCTCTTCATTCCTGTGGTCCTGTTGCAACCTGCCCAGACATAATTGTCTATGACAGGGGGGGGCTTCTAGGTCCCGGAGGTGAGTCTCAGCTAAAGTGTACAGGTTCATTTCCTTTCAAGTTGGCTTTGAATTTCTACCCACTTATCAGGCTTTCTGCCTCCCAGCGTTGAGTGTGCATGTGGCCCTCGTTTCCCTTTCGTCTCCTAGTTTGCCTGCCTTAGCTGCGTGGGGCCACCTAAAAAAGCTACCGCTCTCCCAGCTAAGCGCCACCCTACCTTGTTTCCTAGCCTGGGGCTGAAGTGAATCCCTTCCAATGAAAAGCTTGCCTATGTCCTATGCTGTCCACTACCCTGTTCACGTCTATCACTTGAAGTCCATATTCCCTGCCGCACCTCACGATCTCGCTGTTGGCAGCGAGTACTGCCCGTTCGGTGTGCACGCCCTGCTTTGTCACCTCCGGCACGGTGCAGACTGCAATGAGCACATTTGGGGTCGTCGCCCGCAGGTCATTTACCCCCTTCGCTATATCCTGGTTAAGTTTTTCCTCATCTCCCTTGAGAACATCGTTAAGCCCCACGGCAATCACCACAAGGTTTTTAGCTTTACTCGACGAGGCCAGCTGCCCCTTCGCTCGAGTCATCACCGTCTGCATCGTTTGACCGGGGAAACACCCCACCTTCACACACGTATCACCCTCTACCATTTCCACTATGGCAGCGCTGCTCCGCTTCATGTTAGAATTTCCCGCAATGATTACTACGCTATCATCGGCCACGTGCCGCTCTTTACTGGTACCCGGCTTATCGACTGGAATTGCTGGCCTATCTTACAGCACGTGGGAGCACCTGTTGCCTTTCGTTGCTTCCACCACGTGTGTCACCTCGGTGTATTCCTCCCATTCCCTGCATGGGCCGAGGTGTTCGTGATTTGTTGGTGAAATGACGCTCGTTTCTAGCTTCCTCTCAGCTGCTTCTCACTTTCCCTCAACGGCCCTCCGTTCGTCGCGTTCGTTACTTAGCGCTGCCTCCAGCTCTGCAACCCGCTTAGCTAACCCCGAGTTATCCGCTTCTCCGCGTTCTAGCCGCGACACCACTAAGCATAAACGGCACGTACCTGCCCCTTCGTCTGCCTCGCCGCCTTCCCGATGAAGCTCCTCTGAGTCTACTTGCCGCCAGAACACCTCATTCAAGACTTAACAGCTAAATATCTCCAAACAGAGATAATAAACCCGCCGCCACCGTACTCTGGTACTCCCAACGCAGATTTGGACCGAGATATCCAACTTTTTGAACTGGAAGCACCCGTGGCGGAAATTAAGAAAAGGAGTGCCCCGGGTCCTGACCAAGTAACCTGTAAGCTCCTGGCCAATTTAGGTGATGGTGAACTTGCCATTCTGCTTAAACACCTCAATGAAGTTTGGACATCTGGCCCCCTACCTATTCAATGGAAAACCGCTGAAGTGTGCTTTATTCCTAAAGCGGGCAAATCCCCACACATAGACAATCTCCGGCCTATTTCCCTTACCTCTTGCGTGGGGAAGCTATTGGAACGCATTATACTAAAAAGGCTGCAGCCATACCTTGAAGACACCATCCAAATGCCCAAAACAATGTTCGGCTTTCGACAACATTTAAGCACCCAGGATGTTATGCTGCGACTCAAAAAAGAGGTAATTGCACCTGCCACTCGCCACTCACCTCGAGCCATTTTGGCCCTCGACCTAAAAGGGTCCTTCGATAACGTTGCGCACGCAGCGATTCTCTCCCGCCTTAATAATACTGGCTGTGGCCACCGAATTTATTCCTACATTACGGACTTCCTCACAGGCCGCCAGGCTGTGCTCAAAATTGGAGATATAAAATCCAAACCAATCTCTCTTGGCAGTCGGGGTACACCACAAGGCTCGGTATTGTCTCCACTCCTCTTCAATATCGCTTTTCTGGGACTACCAAAACAGCTAGAGCGGATTCTGAATCTTCACCACGTACTGTATGCAGACGACATTACCCTCTGGACTGACACAGACTCTCTCGGTGGGCTGCAGGACACATTGTAGCGGGCAGCCGGAGAAGTCAATAATTACGCCCAGGCTTGTGGCTTACATTGTTCACCGCAAAAATCAGAACTTGTCATCATCTGGAAACACCCCCCACGACACCACGTCGAGCCCATCGAAATATCTCTTGACGGCCATTCGATCAAACCTAGCCACTCACTCAATATATTAGGCCTTACCATCCAACCCAATACCCGAAACGACTTTGCCTTAATTGTCAAAACTGCGTAATATGTCAGCTAAAGTCGTGCATATGATTAGGCGGGTCACTAACCGGCATCGAGGAATGAAATAAAAGGACACAATGAGACTGTAGGAGGCTGACTCGGTTGGTGGGCTCCTACATTTATTCAGGTCGCATTGGCAAGGACACGGGGGTCGCACTGGTGCTGACAAAATAGAATCTGGTTTTGCCTTGCGACGAACGGTCGTACTGCCTGAGGCTCCTTCCTCTCGCCCGACATAGCGCCCTACAAGACTAATTCAAGCTTTCGTCATTTCTTGCCTCACCTATGTCGCTCCATACATGGCCCTAACCAAATCCGACGTTGAAGCAGAAACCCACATCCGCTACCCTCAATCCTCACCCAGCCTAGGAGCATTGGGCGGGTCAGCTGGTTAGTACCGACCTCTCAGTTCAGCGTTGACTGAAATAGATGGGCTAGGCAGCGAGCGCGGACCAGGGCTTCCCGGAATGAAGGGGACCTTCCAGCAGGTGGGTGCTCGACCATAAGCGCCAGAACCTCCTAAAAATAATGTTTATTCCCTCACTCACTCGTCCACCTTCACCTGTCAATGTTTTTGAGAGTGAACTTCGCGTTATATAGCAGCGCCTGCGTGAAGGGGCTGCGGACAAGGACTCTTATCTTTCACTTACTTTTTTTCTTACTTGCGCGCGGGTTCGGCTGAAGCCATGCTTATAGCACTTTCTTCGTCAAACTCGGCTCCCGTTCTTCCTCGGTGGGAGGTGCATTCCTCGGCTTCCCTCAAAACTAGTAGATCCAGTTTTTGCTGACGCGACTCACAGGAATCTCATTCGGAGAAAAAATTTTCCCGATGCAAAATAAATCCGGGCAAAAGCAAAGTTCTTTCTTTCTTTCTTTCTTTCTTTCTTTCTTTCTTTCTTTCTTAGTTCTTCCTTTTTTACGCAGCACAAACTGCTGACGGGAAGGTGCATACAGAAATTCTGTTTTTATTTTGAATCTAGGAGCTTCTAGAAGCAGGTGTTGCTTTGCATTTCATGGACATCGGAACTGAATTTGACCGTACGCACAGCTGTGCTTAAAATTATTTCTTTTGAAGTTGTTGAGGAACGTAATAAGGTTTCACGTTGACACCCTGCTATTTTTGAGGTCCAGGACCTTCCTTTGACTACTTTATCACAAAGCGCTCATGACAGGATTATCATTGAAGACTTTTTCCCGGTGCAATAAAGTAAGCGAACAGAGCAATAAAGTAAGAGAACGAAGTTTGGTTTTGAAGACGAGTGAGATTTAACTTAACGATAGGCAAGACGAGGAGGCAGATCACGTTCTTAAAATAGCCATTACAGGACTGCCGGAATGTATTTGAAGGTGCTCGCGTGAGGGTGAACGGATCTGGACCGAAGGCCTTTGAGAGACACTTTAAATTCTACTGGTATTCATTGGCTCTTTACCTGTTTTTTTTTATTGCTCTGTTGGTATCGGCTGAAATGTTTTATTTCTATCAGTTTTATCCAGGAAGGTTATCTATTTGACCTTCAGACGTAACAGGGCGAGGGGAAATGGTGCACGGGAGAATTTTAAAGGACAGGCTGTGAAAAAAATGAACAACCGAAGTTGGCGGCAGAGAATGGGAGGGCGATTCGACCTTCAAACCGAGAAGGATTTGGTTGTCCGATGCTTCTATAACTGTTTTCTTGCGGCGGCTCATCGATTTGACCTTCAGACTGGCAGAAGATTGAGGGAATGAAGGCGTCGTGGAAAGGACTCTAGGGAAATGGCGAGGGATACGGAAGGGTATGTAAAGGCAAGAAGACAGTACGTGAAGCGAATTCAGTTCGTCAGCCCAAATCCCTCTCATATCTGCGAACATTGACAGCTTTCGAAGATGTTTTTTTTTTCTTCGCAAAAAGTGGGTTAACTTAGCTTTCCTCGACTTTGAGCCATTCCACAAACCACAAAAACTAACATCGGAAATCATGATGGCCACGTCCGCCTGTTTCTCTTTTATCCTGTTGCTTACTGTTTGCTTTGACAACTTTTTATAAGAATTCTTGTGACTACAAAGCTTCGGTGGGTCAGCAGCAGTGGCTACCGGCAGCAGTCTAAATAAAGGATGTTATCGAAGCCGGTTAGCGGTGAACGTATTATCAGTAAAGTGAAAGTAAACAACACGAAGGCGGCCGTCGTCGTTTCTGATGGGAGCGCCCGTCGTTTATAGAACAGCAGCAGGAAAGGAAAAGCTAATGTGATCCCATTCCAATGGCGGTCAAAAACTGCCACGCAGAGGTGCCGTTGGCTAGATCGGCAGATGGTCCCGCCATAACTGCCAAATTGATTCCGACCATACTTCGGTATCAAAAGAAAGAGATATACCGAAGAGGCATACATTGAGGACAGGCTAAATGGGCTACTACAGTCCCTAAAATACTGGGTCCCAAATTGGGCCTAAAAATATGCAAGTGCAGGTATGGAAGGGGGAGAGAAGGGGAGGGGGGAAATAGAATTAGAAGAGCGACGGTAGGAGGAAAAAACAGAAGGAATAGAAGTAACAGACGTGCACGGCATCGCTAAAGTGGATACGCTAGACCGGTGCTGTGTAGGAAAGCCAGGAGAGGTCTCCAAGAGTGAGATCGAAAGCTCCACGGCCTCAGGCTGAAAACAGAAGGCGAATAGCCGAGAAAACCTCGAGAATTGGAATTGCCCCTAAAAGCTCATTACGCTCCTCAAGGTATAACGGACATCCAAAGAAGATCTTCATAGATTCTGGCACACTTCGTATGGCGCAAAGCGAATCAAGACAGGAAAGTCCGTTTGATAAGGTATTGCGTACGCACTCACGCCGTGTGAAGGCAAAAGATCGGATAGATGTGGAGGAGGAGGAAGAGGATAAACTTTATTGAGAGCATCGTAATGTGGTGTGGGGCCTTCTGTCCAGGACTCCATTGGAGACCCCGGCCGCCACGGCCCTTTCCACCAGCCTAAGCTGGGAATCGAGACCGGAGCTGGACAGCTCCTTCTCCCACTGCTCACGGGAAGGGTGCGCTATTCTTTGAATTTTGGGGTTTACGGAACACTCCCATACCATATGGTACAGGGTGCCCGGGGCAGCGCAAAATTTGCACAGCGGGAAGTACTGCGTGGGATGAAGCAAGTGAAGGTTTGACGGATGAGGAAACGGATTTGTTTGGAGGAGCCGGAGGCAGTGTTCCTGCCCTTTGGTTAGAGATTCATGACCGGGGGGATAGATCATTCTTTGGCACCTATAGTAACCCGTTATGTCTTGATACGTAACCAAACGACACGCAGTCTCTAACCTACACCATCGTGTCGCCTGGCGGGGTAGATTTAGGGCGATGTCGTGGGCGGTCGTGTTGCCCTGGATGGTTGAGTGGGCTGGCGTCACCCGGATAGATGTGGGCACTCGCGAATTACCGC
Organism: Haemaphysalis longicornis; assembly: GCF_048455015.1. Lineage (NCBI taxonomy): Eukaryota > Metazoa > Arthropoda > Arachnida > Ixodida > Ixodidae > Haemaphysalis > Haemaphysalis longicornis. The sequence continues at coordinate 60,425,186 of NW_027526335.1, read as the reverse complement.
AAAAGAAGAGGCTATGGGAAATTAATGCTGGCCACGCGAGGTGGCGGGAGACACGAAAGCGCCTAAGATGAACAATAATTCTGAGGGCAGAAGAAAGCTTGCTCAGAGTTAGCATTGCGCGAAACAGACAGAAGTTCCTAAGAATATTTTTTCCTGGCAGACCACTGTGCGAGGTCAATCACTGTACGGCCACTGTTCGCAGACAATATTTTTCATTTATTTTTTTCATTTGTTTCATTTATTCAAGACAATCGTCATTACAAGTTTGTCTTGGGTGGCGCGGATATAGGCAGAATTAACGCCTGACAGGGTCACGACACCCATTCAACAACTGGAGACAACCCATCTGGCAGTGCACGAACTGTGAGCATAAAAAATATCGACAAACGACAGAAAATTGCTGAACTACGCACAAAACATGCTGATACACTACAACAGTAACACACCGAAAAATCCCTTTTGATAGCATACACGCAATAAAGAGTTCATTTTGCGTACACTGGAGATAATATACTATAATACTGATTGTTTTACAGCAAAAGCAAAGAAATTTACACCAACAAGTCAAAAGCTATACAGACAACCAGAACAGAAATCACAAAGGACCATAAGATGACCACACAGTTGGGAGGTTTTCATTCGATATAAAACCGGACAAAACAGTACGGTGCTAAACAATTTTCCGGAAGGAAGAGAGCTTTCATAGTTTTTTTTTTAAACTATGTTTTGAAACATAGGTATATAAGAGATCTAAGATCACAGAGTACTGATTCAGTAACCCGGGTATTTAGAAGCCAATCGCTGCTCCCCACAACCTGTCCTCGAATAAGGTTTCGTGATCAAGTTTGTTCTTAATTCATACGGGCTTTGGGTTTTATGAAACAGAGTGTTAAATATATGTTTGTCACATTGGTACTTACGATAAATTTTTAAAGACAGCCGATACCTATATAGTTTCATGATATTTAGTATCCCATTCATGTCGAAGTAGGGCATACAACTCTCCAGGATCAATATGTTATCTATAGCCCGCACCGCCCCTTTTTGTAACGAAAAAAGGTAGTTTAAGTTGTCTATGTTGTAGTGCACCACACAAGACCACCGTAACTTAGTCGAGAATGGACAAGTGCATAATAAATCTGCCGTTTAATTTTATTCGGAAGATAATGTCGTAGTCTATTCAGTGCCCCTACTGCTCGAGAAAGGTCTTTCCGCAAGACGTCTACATGTGGCGTCCAGGACAAGGTTTCGTTAAACAGAACACCTAAAAATCGAATTGTTTGTGATTGGCCGACATGGGTATTCTTAAATTTTAAGTTCAAGTTGGCGGGTTCAGCCTGTCCTCTAGATCTGAAAAGTAAGTATTTTGTTTTCGCGGTGTTTAGCCGTAATTTGTTAGCCGTAAGCCTCTTATTCAAGCCAGACAACCAATTGTTAGCACACGTAAAAAGTTCATCAGTGTCCACGCCTGAAAAAAATATAGTAAGGCAGGAGATTCTCCACTCAGCGCACACAGAAAAAGCAAAATGTTATTTTTGTCCTAGATGGCGCGGAAGTAGCAGTAGTGCCACTTTATTTTACATTGGGTTCAGGGTAGGGGGGTGGCAGAGGACCAAAGGTCCCCCGTGACGTCCAGGGCCCTGAATGTGACGGTTTAAACACCAGCGAGAATCGGTCAGCCCTGCCCTTTTGACGACGGAGAAATCATTCCATGGTGCGCAAACGCTGCTTGCTGCAACGGTCTCTGTCACCGAAGACGAATTTTTAAAGACTGAGGCAGCTGTACCTCAAAACTTCCAGCTGTGGGATGGGGTATGCTACTCTTGAAGTGTCCCGCTTTGCTCGCACTTTCTCGCGAGTTTAAGACTTCTGATTGTCACTGAAATGCCAAAGACGTCTCCTGACAGCCTGACGAAGGCGTCTGGATGCACTCCCGTATGAGCACGTGTTGCAAAGTTCCCCTAAAAAGTGGGGCAGCGTGGGGTGGTGGCTGGCTGATGTCACCAAAAACTGGGAAACCTGGCGGTGCTGCAACTCGCAACAAGTGTAGACGCATTTCTAAGGCATTGCAGGCAGCCCAATCCAGCTAGTAGCCGAGTGAGCCTTCCCAAGCGCCGTATGAAATCTTCTAGAGCATGAACCAACAGAAGCTGCTCAGCGACACGATGATCAAACTAAGCCATTGTAACACTGTGACATTAATGCGAGCGAACATGACACAAATTCAAAACTTCTGGCGTTAAATGACGGCCGCTGCCCTCGCCGTACATACCCATCCGGCTTATTTCTTCAGTGTTCTTACGACATTGCCTTAGACGGCAAAGCTTTGTACGCTATCTTAATCAATCGTGGGAGAGACGGATAAAGGTTCTGATCGGTCGGGATACCCGGAAGTTATTTGAAAGGGAGTGATGGCGCTTAAGCATAATAGCCTCGTGGAAGCGAAAATCATTGCTTAAGACTTCTGAGCTTAGAAGAAAGTACCGACATAAATTTGAGAAGACAGAAGGTGCATTCGGATCCTTCGCATTCCCTTACCGACGCTTCTAACTCGCGCGTAGAATCCGTGCACGACAATGTTCTCAACGCCGAGGTACGGATTTGAAGTGACATTCCTTTAGGGTTCTCGCCTTATACAAACACCAGCGGTAGTACCCGGCGGTGCCCGGGTGGGCCATTATATTAAGCACAGCAATGGGTATAACACAAGTTCGTTTATTTGTTAGTCGTCATATTAAGCTCCTTCATTGGGTAGTCGTACACACTCTGGAGCGCCTGCGTGCTGTAAGTACATGGGCGCCAACTGCAGGCGCGTCGTGGTAATGTGAAACGACTGGCACTGCTGTTTTACTCCGACTCTTGCTAAACAAATTGCACCAAGATTGTGCGCTCGAGCGAGTCAGTCAGTCAGTGAAAAAGTTTTATTGAGCCGGCGAAGTGGGACTGGTTCCCAATTTAAGAAGGCCATGTGATGAGCGGGCAGCCATCACTCTGGAGGAAGTATTGTCTGGACATCCAGATCGCTGTTAGTCACCAGGTCTCCCACAGCTCAAGGGTGGGGAAAGTGGATAGAAGAATGGAAGCTTGGTTTGCTTGCACTCTTAATATGATGTGAGGAAGAGTGCCAGGGTGCAAACACAACTTGAATTCAGCAGGAGGTTGCGCTAGGAACACATGATGGAGGCCGGCTGGGTGAAGGGTATTCTTCCTCGTAGGAAGTGCTATCTCAGAAGATATGAACGATGCTCATCGGTACAGTTTTATCAAAAGTAACATGGGCTCCCTACGGGAGGCGCGGGATTTCAGGAAGTCCCAACAGATGCCGAGGGCTAACCTTTACGGTTTTTACTGGTACATCTTATCTATTACATTTATGATATATGACACCGGCTCCTACGGGAGACGCGTAATTGCCGAAGGTGTCAACAGATGGCGACCGCTAAGCGAACGCGGGAAAACTCAACTGTATTTTACGTCCAAAGGGATGCACATTTAAAAATCTCGCTGGCCTTCTTATCCGCATGTTAAGACGAAATCCTGAAATTGGTTTTTGGGCAATTAAATGGGCAGCATTTTCAAGAAAAAACGAATGGGAGATATCAACTGGCTGTGTGGTTATTTAAGAATGTGAAAAAATAGTGTTTCCTCGAAATCCTGCTTGCCTCTATTTGGAGGGTGTCATTGAAAAATGTTGTAGAACAGTGTGCAGATACCTGAGGAAGTTGCCTATCTCAACAAAAACCAGTTCGATATCTCAAATGGCGGGCGGAAAAAAACTTAATATCAGAAAAACTATTTTACCGCTTTTCACTCTCCCCATAGTGGAAGTTTTCAAATTTTCAGAAATATTGACCTCAAACAAAATAATCAGAATGTGCCCTTGAAATGTGTAGCCGTTTGAAAGAGCAGTTTGGCCAGACGTGTACATAACCTGTAAGGCCTTATTTGGCTCGTCAGCCATGTCATTTGTAAAAAACAATTTCGTCCTTTTAACGGTGTCGCAGGGCGAAATCCTTAAAAATGGTTCTGTGCATTTGTATGAGTAATATATGCTAGCAAAAATCAGTTGGATAACTGAATCAGTGAAAGATTTTTTTGAGAATCTTTAGAAACACCAATTTATTTCCGGAATGCGGAATCGCCTCGCTAGTGTAGGATAGGGCGAAATCCAAAAAAGTACTTTTTAGATATTCTTAAGGGCTACATATATAAGCAAAAAGCGCTTAGATGTGTGAATGGGTGACCGAGAAAATCACGAATCCCTGAAACCACAGTTTCGCCCTTTTCCGCGGTTAGGAGTGCAATTTCTGAAAAACCCGCATTAGTGAGCACCTACTCAATGACGCAAGAAAACTCGCGAAATTTCAAGTCTCTAGATCTAAGAAATTTGGCTGGGCGTTGATGAGCCAGTCAGTCAGTCAGTCAGTCGTGCACTTCTTTTTATAGGTATAGATTCTTATAGGGGGAAGGGGGGGGGGGCGACAGGCTGACTGTGGTGCTGCCTACAGCCAAGATGCGCGTAGCATTTATTGGGCTCTCCTGCGGCCCGCTTATTCGTAACCTTGCGAGACTTCCAGGTCAAATTATTCGGACACGGATCAATGCGGAAGAATGCAAATACTGAACAAGAGTGATGACGATGAATGGACGTATAATGGAAAACGTACTACGCGGAGAAAAATAATAGGTAGAACCAGAAACAGAAATGGAGGCAGAAATAAAATTTTTACAAGACCACCTCAATGGCCCTGTACAAACAAATGGGCCTGGACACACACATTCCGCTCATAGGGGAGTTGCGAATGCGTTTTTAATAATAAGGTTAGTTGCCCTTCCCGCATGAATTAATAACGGCGCTTTAAAGCAAATAAATTCATATTTACGTTTATTTCGCAAATGGGGTGGGACTTTTTCGCAACGTAAATTATATTCCTTTCTACTACAAGTAAATCGCACTGGGCATTAAAAATCGATACTTCGTACAAACCACGTTAGCTTCCTGTTTGTAGGACATTTGCGGAACCATCATTCGCTCTGTTGCACAATTCGTGTGCTTCCAGGGGATCACGTGACCCTGAATACGTCCGGGATAAATTATGGCTCCCTCTCGAGCTCTCTCGGAAGCTAACTACTGGGAACAAAAAGTAGCGAAAAAACCCCGACAGTTTACGATCCGTCCATCTGCGGCCAGCGTATCGCAATAGCGCGGGTCTGTTCGGTTGCACAACATTCGATGCCTCTGTTGCCTCGAGGAGGAGCTGCATCTGAAAATCTAATAAACTGATCATATATTCTTTTATAATTGTTTAAGTTTACTCCACTACGGCTTGCCTGCTCGAGGAGTGGACGGAAATAATAAATCTTCAGATAAACCGCTCGAATGAGGTTGTTATTAATGGTAGGTCCGAAACGGTTTGTCTGAGACGAGGCTGGCGATCATTTAGGGAACGTTTTCCCAACGCGGAGATTGCGCAAACCGCTTGAGAGACTCGTGTCTCAGTTCAACAGCTTGTAACGTTCTGAAAATGATAAGGGAAAAAGCCTGGTTGGACCTTCTGTTGCGCTCGTATTGATTTCTAGGGTTGCAATAATAACACACAGCGCTGTGCCTGTCTTCTCCTTGCTCCTTCGCTTTCTGCCAGGACTTTCCTGAGAATACGTATCTCCTCAAACATAATGACCCCGTCATCGCCTTCCGTGTCACGTGTGTGCCCCATGCCTTTCGAAGTAGTGGTTATGGAAGCCCAGGTCGTGGACTCCGATCAATAGTCCACATTGTTGTATCTTCTGCCCCCCGATTGGCAAGTCGATGGAACCGCGTAAGGAGCTCTCGACGCTCGCAATATCTACTTGCCACTCAACTGCGTCCCGTTGTTTTCTTGCAAGTGCTCAGGCCTCATTCAATCGATCGCTCAGAAAAAACTTCTCTTTGCAGATACATCCATGCACTCGCACCCCTCCCTCTCCTTCACACCGCCAAGGGTATTATTTTCGTCCACTGAGAAGGGGACTTCTTTGGAAAAATGATTCTGCAGCTGCTGCTACTGCGCAATCAGCTGTGGCTGCAAAGCCCATTAGGGCGCCCCTTCTTGCGCAGCGGGCCGTTCTAGTTGGCGATCTTTCACTAGGAGCAGGAGCACAGATCAGTGTTTTGCGGTTGCACCCTCACTGAAAGCTCCAGCTGCTTCTGCTGCCATCCTGCTGTCCTTGCCGTCAACGACCAGATTACTATGTTTGTTTTATTGCTTTACCATCTGTTTGCCATAGCAGATGCTCTCGGCTTCTCCGCTTTAAATAGCGAACCTCTTTTACAAGCCGCAAGTTTGCCGCTGCAGAAAAAAAAATACAAACACAATGCCGAACGCTCGTAAGCTCGTGCCCCGCGGCGGCCGCCATGCATCCCCGGCACGCCCAGTGGCTTTAAAAAAAAACTGGAAAAAACCCCGAGGAACGAGAAAAAAACCAGCGCTCGGGAGCGCGTGCATCGCGGCGACCACCGAGTCTCCGGCTCGCTCAGTGGATTTAGCAAAAGAGAAAAAAAACTAGTGCTGTCGCAAAGCACTACCGCGCATGTAAAAATAAGAACTCGAGCGCTAATGCTGAAGATGAAAAGACACCTTGTTTGGCAGAAGTGGCCCCACCACCACATTTCCCAGAAGCTATTGTGGACGTTTGGAGACACGGCTACGAGTGCGGCAATCCTTCCCGAGACGACTTGCAAATCCCGCGACCGCTGCCCCGAGTTCATAACGAAGAGCTGGTGGAAGTGTACAATGCTGAGGATGACTTTGCATCTACCACTCACCGCGAAAAAGAACACGACCTCATCCATGCATATGACGACCACTACGAGCAGCCCAATTATGCAAATAAACAATGATACTGAAGCTTAACTATGCATCCGGCAATGCTCACCTACACCAGCTTCGCCAGTCAAGATTTGCGCGTGAGTGCACGCTTCCCTGAATTTTTTTTATGTCTCAGGATAAAGCCACACACACACACACACACCCACCCATACACACACAAAATACATTATCAGGATGCCATTCCACAGCAAGGAAGACAATAAACGTCGTTGTTTTCTCGGTCGTCCAACCGGAAACGGAATGAGATTATTGCGTTGATAAAACTGGTTGTCTGCAACAAGTTTCAGAGACGATCACGCCGGCTAACAATTTCAGTATCAATCGAAGTGATTACTGTCAGAAATAAACTCATGAAGATTGATTGATTGATTGATTGATTGATTGATTGATTGGTTGATTGATTGATTGATTGATTGATTGATTGATTGATTGATTGATTGATTGATTGATTGATTGATTGATTGATTGATTGATTGGGAGTCAAGTCATTTCTGAACCAAACAGGGTCATACGCTGCGGGGGAATGCAAAATATATATGCCGAAATGTTTTGTTTCAACAATCCGCTGACCCGACGCATACTTCGCTCGGCATCGGGAGAGATTTCGACAAGAAACACGTCCAGGCGATTTCAATGGAGGAATAATAGCTAATTACACGCCACGACCGGAAGTCGCTCAGTCGACGAAGGGATAAGGGCACTGTTCCCGAGACGAGAATGTGACAGATGCTTAACCAAGATACAAAGAAACTCGGCCCAGTCAAGAACCGGATAAAATACTCCGGAACGATCGACTTGCTGATGCCATAACGGAACTACTTTAATAGAGAAATGAAGGATGCACTTACGGCGTCCTTGCTAAAGAATGAAATCAGATAGTCATCAAATCCCAGCAAACTACCTGTATTGCCTTGACTCTCGTCGCCGAATATTACTTAGGTGACGCTGCTGCAAATTCACCTAGATGATGATCCTAAACAGCGTGCTGTATCCGCTGGGCGGTGGCTCAGTGGCTAAGGCGTTGCGCTGCTGAGCACAAGGTCGCGGGTTCGATTTCCGGCCGCGGCGGCCGCTTTTCTGATGGAGGCGATAAGCAAAAACGCCCGTAGGTACGAGATTTCGGAGCACCTAAAGATCCCCAGGTGGCCAAAATTAATCCGGAGCCCTCCACTACGGCGCGCCTCATCACCTCAACCCTACAATCAATCAATCAATAAGCAGCGTGTTGTGCATGATAAACGTCAAGGAGGTGCTTTAGCGAGGCATCGGAGGTTTTAGGCGGCTACGAATCACGAAAGATGCTTTACTTTCTCCCGCAAAGCACAATAGCCGACAATCGTACCTCTATCTACAAGGCATCAGTCAGCGCAAGCCATGAAGCTGTGTCCACGAAAGGAAAGAACACCAAATGCGGCAAGCATCATATAGCAACCTAGGGACACTTGAGACACCGAGCAAGGGGGGTGACAACATAGGGTGTACCGCCACCTGCGGAACATCATCTGAACCAAGAGGGTGTTCCGCAATCGTTAATACTGTCCCCAACCCTATTTAATAAATCTTAGAAATCTTTGCGCCAAGCTATAACCCACAGCTAACGAGATCCGTAATGTCTACGCCGATAAAGCCCCTTTGTGGGGCTGTCAGGGCTTCCGACGCCATGAACACCAGTAAAACGCAATATTCGCGTACATCTAAGACATTGGTCTCAGCTGCACCCTGTCTCAGGCCGAAATACTGTAGTGGAGTACGGCCCAGCTGGCGGACACCCCACAACCGTAACGTAATGGGACACTAAATGAAAAAACCTTAGCACAAAAGGAAGTGATCCGAACCCTGGCTTCTGGCCCCACCTTCTATTCAACGCCGACATTGGGTTAAGGAAAATTACTTGTCAAGTCAATGAGACGACGCTATATAGGAGGCATATCTAAAGGAAGCGACAATATGGCAGAAAATAAAAAAGAAATATGGTTTATCCTTTCATAAGAATCGGTAAAACATGAAACTGAAATGTGCTTTCACAGGAGCAGTTCAATATTTATTGTGCGTCGATATGAACTTGCACATCGCTCTTTGTATTTCGTCGTTATGACAACGTTAGACGCATCAACATTAGACACTGGATTACATGCGCCGGATCACTGCGTAAATCCGATTGAAACACCAGGCACTCGCGAACTATGCGAACAAAACCGAACGGCTTGTGAAATAACGGTACGCTACAGCGACAGGAGCATGATTTGTGGGTCGGCAGCAGTCTTGTGGGTGTGCTTGGCGAGCGACGTCCTGCTCCGTGGCATCTACGCCAGACGCTTGCGTTGCGACGACTTCAGCTTGTGGAACGAGAGAGGCAGAGTTCGTAGCTCGGTTCGCAGAGTACGGCGGACGGATAAACACAGCAGCTTACGCTGCCCTGTCGAGGCACCAACTGTCAGCGTTCATTAGCGTCATGACGCACTACTTCGCGTCACCTCTCCTAGACGGCAGGGCCATCTGAATGGGAAAGTTAGAGGGAAGCACATAAGGTGCGTTCATACAGTTCGCGGACTTGACTTCATGGCCCAGTAGGAAGAGCGTTTCCCACCTCCTGTTGCGGTCAGAGTCATCGTGGGCTCGAATCCTAGCGCCGCCGCGTCAATTGAACTCTTTCTGGTGATGCCATTTCCGTGACGGATATGATGTCTGTGACGTTTGTGTACTCCGGCATAAAACACTTTCGTGTTAAATGAAGAACGCTCACACAAACGCGTAACACATGAAGGTACCGAAGCTGTATGCAACCTTCACGACCATCACGAAGGTTTAAGTCAATAATTGCAGCCGACTTGCTCCTCCTTTGCTACCGCAATGACCCTTACTCCGTCAGTGTTGCTATAAGCTTGAGCTTCTTTGATTTTCTAACAGCAACACTGTTCAGCAAATCGTAATTTTTTGTGTCCGCAGTAAAATACCAAGAAATTGCCGAGCGCGCCCACGTGAGCACGCGTCTCGCGCCGGCCGCCCTCAAGTTAACAAACCAAAAAATGCCTAGCCTTCGTGTGCGCGTGCCTCGAGACGACAATCCAGCGTCCCTACGCACGTTTGTCAAGCCAAGCATACCCAGTTAGGGAGATTGGCCAAGATTCAGGTTACCACCCGGCATGTTAAAATATCCAAGAAAATGCCAGCGCTCGTGTATGCGTGCCTCGTGACGACCGCCCACCGTCCCCTACGCACGTTTGTCAACCAAAGTATACCCACTTAGAAACATTGGCGAAGATTGCGGCAGCCACCCGGCCGTTAAAATAGCCAAGAAAATGTTTAGCGTTTGTGTGTGAGTGCCCCGTGACGATCGCCCACCGTCCCCTGCACGCGTTTTTCAAGCCAAGAATAACCACTTACAGAGATTGGCCAAGATTGCGGCGACCACCCGCAGTTAAAAAAAACAAGAAAATGTTGATTTCTCGTGTGTCCGTGCCTCGCGGTGACCGGCCAGCGTTCCCGGCGCACGCTTTTCAAGAACCAGGCATACTCACTTAGGAAGATTGGCCAAGGTTGCGCCCCCCCCCCCCCAAACAAAGCAAAAAAAATTCCACCATTCGCCATAATCATGGCAACACTTGATCAGAACGATAAATGCTCCCGTGCTCGCAGTAATTGTGGCAACACTTGCTCGGAACAAAGAAAGACACTTATAGTGTTATAGTGTACGCCCCTCCAAGGTGATGTCCAATGGTTCATCATCATCATCATCATCATCACCAGCCTGTCTACGCCCACTGCAGGGCAAAGGCCTCTCCCATTAATCTCCAATTACCCCGGTCCTGTGCTAACTGCGACCAATTTATCCCCGCAAACTTCTTGATCTCATCTGCCCATCTAACTTTCTGCCACCCCCTGCCACGCTTGCCTTCTCTAGGGATCCACTCTGTTACCCTTAATGACCAACGGTTTTCTTGCCTTCGCATTACATGCCCTGCCCACGTCAATTTCTTCTTCTTGATTTCTATTAAGTTGTCCTTAACACGCGTTTGCTCCCTGACCCACTCCGCTCTCTTCTTGTCCCTTAATGTTACCCCTATCATCTTCCGCTCCATTGCCCGCTGAGTCGTTCCCAATTTAAGTTGAACCCTCTTAGTGAGCCTCCAAGTTTCTGCCCCGTAGGTGAGTACCGGTAAAATGCAGCTGTCATACACTTTCTTCTTCAGGTACAATGATTATCCCTTCCAAAAAATGAAAGCTCACACTTTAAGCAAGAATGATGGAGTGAAGGTCGTTGCGGCAGCGAAGAAGAAGAAAGAAGGCTGCACTCGACTTGAACCTTCGTGATGGTAGTGAAGGCTGCGTGCAGCTGCGTGCAGCGTGCACCTTGAAGTCTTTGGCGCTAGTGTGAGCTTCCTTCATTTTTTTTAAGTGGTAATCATCGGACATCAGCTTGGAGGGGCGTACGCTATGACGTGTTTTTCTCGATCCGAGCAAGTGTTGCCACGATTACGGCCAACACTGGTGGTTTCTTTGTTTTTTTTTGTTTTTTTTTTTTTGAGGGGGGGGGGAATCTTGGCCAATCTCCCTAAGTGGGTATGCTTGGCTCGACAAACATGCGCAGATTACGCTCGGCGGTCGCGCGAGGCACGCTCACACGAGCGCTACGAACTTGGCTTTTTTAACTGCCGGGTTGTCGCAGCAATCTTGGCCAATCTCCCTAAGCGGGTATGGTCGGCTTGACAAACGTGCGCAGGGAACGCAATTTCTTGATGTTTCCTCAACAGCTTTGCTGCCAAAAGAACATGAACTATCCCAGTTATGCGGCAAAACGGAAACACCGATCAACAGAAACTGTCAAAAACTTTGAAGACAACAAACACAGACGATTCGGCTTCGTTACGATTTCTTTTGGTCGGTGTTGCTGTTTTATTGCCACATGTCTTCCGACCAGATGGGCTTCCGTCAGACCCTCTACTTCCTCTTACTACGAGTTTTTTAATCGTTCCGCATCCCACAATAATGTGCGCGGCTCCTTCTGTGTGAATGGCACGCAGTCAGAAGATATACCAGAAAACTAGCTATGTATACCGCTCCACGTTGCCTTCGGACTCACAAATCACACTTCACTCACTATTCGATGATTGGGAGTCCGCTACCACCCCTCCACACGCATTGCGTTGACAAGCGCAAAAATCTTGTCTATAAGTCTTCAGACAGGAACAAAGCATTCTTCGTACACTAAGATTCCAACTTTGGGTAGCCGGAGGGGCACCATACAGAACACCGCCCCCTTCCCCCCTTGTTACAACCAGCCGAAACTTGCTGTGTACCTCACCTCTGGCAACATGAACAATAAAATAGACCAAGGACCCAGGGCACACAGACGAAGGGCCACCCAAAGTTGTGTAGGGAACAGACAGAGCGTCACTCAGGCATATAAGTACGCTGCCATTGCAGGCAGTATAGCTGCCTAGTTGGCGTATTGCGAGAACAAAGCACCCGTTGGTTTCTCGGAATCTACAATCCTTGTCTTTTCAGAGCACTAGCCCTAACCGACGCCGTAATGAATTTTATACTTCAAATTAAACTTCCAATATTGACTTACAGGCCCGGTGTGAACCACTTTTTCTGCCGCAATGAAAATTCGACGCTCAGGGCAGCGTCAATGCTGTGCTCGGGGAATATTGTTCCATAGCACTTCCGCCTCGACGACACAAACGCCCGTTTCGCAAGGAAATATAACGACGTTCTCTGCCGCTCTTTTCTTATCTCTTTGCGGCCGTCGTTTTGAAATCGGGTGATGTAGTGACATGTCGCCGTCTTTTCACGTGTATGTCTGCAACGTGCCCGTTTTTCAGGAAGAGGAGAGATGCAATGGAAGCGAGGTGAGGAAACTAAAAATAAATGACTAGTCGATTTACACCGTTGGGTTTTTCCGACTGGTTTGCGAAATAAACCCAAGCCGGAAACGTTGACAATGGAGGAAGTGTCGCAAACAGTAATACGGGCATTGCCACACCCGGTTATGATACGCGCTATGATTTCAGTCGCTCTGAATGGTAAACGCTGGTTGGTGGTGCTTCGTAATATCATTCGGCAAGAATGTTTTTTTGTTAACTTTTAGTATACTTCGGGCTCGCATGGGCTGGCTTCCATCTAGTAGCGTACATGTCAGAATATATTCTGGAGAGAGGTTTGAGCAAGAAATACCGGAAGCCTGCGCTGTCACGCAGACCAGTCGATACTTGTTGTATGCGTTTCGTGAGTCTCGCATTAGGAAAATGTTGCTCTTTGGCCCACCACGGTGGCTCACAGGCTCAGGCGTGGTGCTGCTGAGCACGAGAACGCGGAGCCCATCCCGGCAATGGTGGTCCCTCAATTTTTAAGGCTTACGCCATAGATACCTATGTTTCATGGAACTCATTTTGACGTACAGGAGCGTCAAGCACTGAAAATAGTAGCGCGAGCGTCAGAGCATGAGGCGGGAAGAAGACACAGTTACTGCTGGCGTCGGAGGATGGTATTGAGGGGGGTTGTAAGAAAGGGCGACGGAGCGGGGTACGGGAAAGAAAACAGCAATGCCCAAAGGGGGTGGGACGTCTCTGCTAGTGCAGCAGGAGCCGCTTTAACAGGTGAATTTACCGTCGAGGGCGCACAGCAGTCTCCTGGCTATGGCGAGCAAATGCAACGAGCTTTGGGGAGTGCACTACAGGCGGCTGGACAAATGGTGAGGGGCGCGGCCACAAAGTTCTTCGAAAATATCAACAGCACATCAACAGAAGGTCAAACTACGTTTCCGCATTAACATTCAAAGTGAATGCACTACAACTGTCTTGTTTTTTTTTGTAAGCTGAACACGAAAACAGCTGTGTGCTGAGATTTCAACGCACATTCTAGATTCCCAGATGGTCTCCACTACGGCGCCCTTCGTAGCTCCAGTGTGGCGTCGGCGTATAATAAACACCCCCACCCACTTCCAGTGGTTATCGAATAAACTTTATGCAACATCTAGCGTGATCTTTGCGAGCTCTCCCGGTAAGATGTGTCCTCGGTCTAGGACACATTAGTGCTTGCTGGTGAGATGGGCCCACCACCATACGCTGGCCGGCTAGGACCACTCTGATCAGCACCACTGCTATGCTGTAATATAAGAAAAAGATGGGATAGTTGGCTGGTGTGACCGTGAAACTGTTAAAATGGTGCCTAATTGATGGCAGTATTGTCATGTAGCTTTGTATTGCGTGCAACCATGGCGTTGTGAGTGCGTGTGTTGGTCTGCAGTTTTGGCAAAAAAGTTATTTTTGCAGTACCGCTCCACGAGATGTTCTGCGGGTGATGTTGCTTTGCAGATTAATGTCAAGTGATGTGTTTTCATCCCCGAACGCTCTCACCGAATAAATGATTCACGTATTCTGGGTGTTTCGCCCGCCGAAGCTACACTTGAGCTATGAGGCGCCCCGCAGTGGAGGGCTCCGGATTATTTTCCACAACCCGGGGATCCTTAACGGGGATCTTTAAATATAATTTATACCGCGCCCTGCGAAGTATCAAACTTTATTAAGAAAGGATGGCCCGACGCCGCAATGCTGCGCGGAGGGCAAGGGAGGATGCTAATAATGCCCAGCCATGGAGGCCGCACAGACGTAGTTCTGGAGTACTGTCAAAGTATCCTTGACGCGACAAGTAGGCTTAATCTACTCTTCATAAGAGTAAGCCCACGCCGGGCGGTGTTGGGCGAGAAGTACGACAAGGCCCGGGCAAGACCACACGAGGTGCGGCAGGTATGGCTTGCATGCGTAACATGGCATGCGTAGCAGATCGTAACAGGGTCCAACAGCGAAGGGGAGGAACTCGGTGCAGATCCAGTGTGCTGAATTCCTGCGAGGTCTCCACAAGGGCAGTTTCCCGCAGAGGTCACCATCGGAGAACTTGCAGAAAGTAGGTTGTTACGTTTCTGGAAGTCATGGCCGGGGGGTCTCAAAGTGAATGTTGCGTCGCTTTTACCTCGCCATGACGTCGGCGGTGATGGCGAAGCCGAAACGGGCCCGTTTCAGAAACACCTGCGCTCCGTAGATAAGCCAGAAAGAAGAGAATCCTTATTCTCGGACACTGATGCTTGGAAATGAAGGCGCCTAGCATACCTGTGACACTGGCTCACCTCATCAGGATCGAAGTGGACACCGCTGGCTGACGGCGGTACGACGAAGATGCCTCGCTCGCTCCCTGTGGTCGCTCTCGTTACCGGGATGCCCTCCGTGGCTAGGGAATCACCGTACTATTACAGGCGTGTGGAAGGTCTCCTGGAAAGAGCTGCATGATGGTTTAATGCAGTGTGCTGCGAAGTGTTTTCGTGGAATGTCAATAAGGGAACGTAGGACCTCGGTAAAGTCAATGAAAATGCGCACATGGTGTTAAGTCCGCTGAGAGCATGCCTGCAGAACGCAACGTGCAAGGCGTAGGCCTTGTGGAATAGCGCGGAGATCCAGGTTCACGCGGTTCGGAACCGAATCGACAGTGTAGGCTCGAACGCTGTATTTATTGTTGTGTGGCTCGAGAGCTGCAAGAGCCCCAGCACTCGTGTGAAGTTGCTTGGAGGCGTCCACGTACACACGTAATGTCCGCGCATCCGCAGCGTCGGTGGCTATGGTGGCACGCACCAGTGTGGCACGTGGTATCGCTTGAGTACCACGAGCAGTTTTACGGGGTACTGCTCTGCGCTCAGTAATCAGTGCGTCCTCCGAAGGGTGAACGTGCGGATAGATGGGTGGCTCATCCGCGCACTACGCACGTTTCGTTTTCTTTGTTAAAAAAATTAGTGCCTTTCCACTCTGCCAAGAAGGGTGACCTGCAAAGCTGGACGCAATCCACGGAGTGCATGAAACGAAACACATTTGTTGTAATTTTCGATGGAACGTCTTTACTAGCCAATTAGCTGAATGAACCTCTTAAGGATCCAAGCTTTGTTCTTGCAGACAAACATGGAACTGCCTGTGTCCCTCCCGCGTCGTAAGCATCTTACTGTTTGTGTAACACACCAACCCAATCCCCTCTACCACTAAAGACTCCGGACAGGTCCCATTGGGCCATTTAACGTCCGTGTTTAAACCTCGCACCAGCACAATGGACATGCCATCTATCTGTATGGGTATAAAACCTATAGCTGAGCCTGCACTCCCCGCTCCTCCCTCCCACTATTCTTCACTACAAACCTGCGCACGCACAAAGCGGCACCTGGTCATGTGCGCTTGCTTTGAAGTGACAGACGCGGTCGGAAATGTCCCCCGAAAGCACTCCGAAGAAGTGATATTGGCTCACGCCGGCGTTCCAAGCGGGAAAGTCGCTGTTCCCCCGGCAAGGATTCACTGCTACTCGACGAGCTGAACTTTAGGCGGTAACGGATGCGCCAGCAGCTTTTCGTTGTTTTTGCGCCCATTCGCGCTTGGGCTCGGGACAACGCTTCAATTCTTGCTCTTTCTCCAAACGAGCGGCATGCATCCGTCCTACAAAGATTTACAACCTGGAAGCTTTTGAGCTCTATTTTGGTGTACAAATATGCGGCTGTCCGTTTTCCTTCCCCATCGTATGCATCTTACTGTTTGTTTAAGATGTCTGTGTAACACATCAAGCCACACCCGGACCACTCGATTAAGGAGGACAGCCGACTAAGCGCATTGAGCCATATACTTCGACATTCAGATCTCCGACCAGCAGAACCGGCATTTTATCGATAGCGGCATGAAGCCTAGCTGTTCGTGCACAAACCTTGCAAACCTTGCAAACCCGCAAACCTTGCACTCATAAACCGGCAACTGGTGATGGCGCATACTTAGGAGTGAAAGGTCGCTCGGAAGGCCTTCCAAGCTGAAAACAAAATGTCGACTCACGCCGACGTTACAACTGGGCAACTTTCTCTAAAACCGGGAGGGAATCGCAGCTTCTTGGCGAGGTGGAATTTGAGCGAAAACAGCGACGGCGGGTTTCGGTCGTTTGAGGGGGCCCCTCTTGCAGATTACCGAAACCCCGCCGTCACCGTTTAGCAGCCGTTTACCTGGGCTTCGCGAAAGCGGCGTCTGTTTTTGTTCACGTAACCGAGTGACCGAACGCAGCAACAACGAAATAAAGAAAACGGAGAGCAGCGTCTAGCGAAGGGTGAGGTGGAGTAGGACACGTGCGGCTACGGCGTTTTTTCTCTCACTGCCTGTCCCTCGGACATGTCTCATGCGTTGCCACCAAGAAGCGCCCTACCCCTCACCCTTTCCCTAGACGCTCTTCCATTCAAAGCTAATCCAAATTATGGGACATTTCCACTGGAGGTCCAAACACGATTTGCAACATGCTCGCTGCTTCCTTGTGCGGGGCTAATCCGACCACGTGACATTTGCGGGGGAGGTTGAAACACGATTTGCAACATGCTGTCCGGCGGCCGTGGCGCGCTGGGAGGTAGCAGCAGAGTAGCGCACGCCGCCGTGCGTTCGCTGATCACGCGAAAACTTCCTGGGACGTAGCAGAAATGCGCCGAGACCGAGAAGACTGCAGTTCGCGCTGCGCACAAATTTCGTGTTAGGGTGTATAGTAATCTTCAGTACATTTTTTACGCCCATCGGTGCTTCTGTTTATTTTGCGCAATCATCTGATAACTGCACTAGGGACGTCAGCTGCCGACTGCGCAACTTGCAAAGAGGCATCGGTGGAGGCGAGGGAAAAAATAGTTGTGAAAGAGGTGTCAGCGGTAGTGAGGAGGAGCAGCGGAGCGGCGCCGAGTAAATCGGTGACACCGGAAAGAAAACGGGGGGGGGGGGGGGTTAGACATATACTGCTTTGCAGTAATAAGCCTCGTGGCTACCCGTCAGCCCACCTTCAAAAGACGTTGCCGGAATATTTATTGATGTAGTGCGTTCCTCGCAGCACTGCGGAAGCTACACTGTTCGCCAGCAGCAAACGTGCCTCCATGATTTGCTCGACGCAGCGCATGCCTCTTCTAATTTCGGCTTCACAACTTCTGCGATCTCATTGAAACCGCCTATGGAATTCTTTTACTTCGGTACTTGAATGGAAGCCGAATAATAAGGGTGATATCTTTGCTTGTCGTCACATAGGCCCGCAAAGAATGTTGGGACTCTATGGAACATCCTTAGAGAAAAGAAGGTCGAGCGAGTTTATGAGTTAGCTCAGGTATTTCTTGGCTTCCGCCCCTAATCTGAGGACTGGACTGCGTTTGCTCTAAGAGCGGTTCAGACGTCAGAGATAAAAGAAGCATTCCAGCAGCCCTTTAATAGAAAGCACGAACAATGGCAGGGCGCATTGTATCCGGAAGTTCTACTCGGACGGAACGCGCTGTAGCACCGAATATAAAGAGAAAGAAATGGAGGGTAAGAGATAAAAAAGGACGGTCCAAATGAGAGAGAGGGAGAGAGGGAGAAAGAGTGTAAAATAGGCCCAAAGGCGTCTGGAATGCGAACGCCAGTATGTTTCATAAAGAAATTCGCACGTTAGCTTCTCGATGAATCTCTCCTAGGCAAGAAGAGAGCAAAAACTGGCTTGCTACCAAGGGACTCTATGTCTTCCACAGACTCTGCTAATAGCCGAAGTTGTAAGACTCGGGAGATATTGGTTTCCTTCTGCAATTTCGAAGCGAACAATTCAAGCCAGTTTGCCCACAAATGGAAACGAAAAAAATAACTACACAAAGTGCAATAGTAACAAACTTCCATGTGTCCTCTTTCTTCTGTTTTTTTTTATTCCCGAGCTAGGGCAGATATTGTGCAGTGGAGGGAAACCTGGCTACCGGTATCCTCGCACGTATGAAATTTTGGAAGTCATTTTTGTGCCATAGCTGCATTTGTCCCACGAAACCGAAACACGTTTTTTGTTCTCACATCGTATGCAGAGAAAAAATTACGTGTGGCAGGCCGTCATCTAACTAAAAAGCCATAGCAGGGATGGGGCTCGAACCCAGGGACGCGCGTGGACCTGACGTAACCACTACTCTAGGACGACGCCAATGTGCAACACTTTCGTGGTGCTTTAGGCATGAATGAAGGGGCGCCAAGCGGAAAAAAAGGACCGCATGCCCCTCGTGGCGTCGTAATGCGACAGGGGAAGCCTAATGTTTTCGCATGCAAAGCAGACGTTTCTGCAACTACGAAATGTTCTTCTCTGGCTGAACCCTTCTTCCAGAAAGAAACTGATTGTGGATGGCGGCCACGATCTTAGTCTACCCGTTAATGTTCCGCGACAAGATACATTTAACAAGAAACGATGAGTGCTTGAGCTGGCTTATGGCCTGCCTTCAAAGCAACCACCTTTTAAAGGGACCCTGCAACACTTACCATCGACTACTCGGTATGTATTTTGGGGTAAAGTCTACTGTCCCAGCAATCTCCTCCCGCGAGAATTATGAAAATCCGTTCACTATCACCGAAACTGCGCGCGATGAAAAAATCGAGCATAATTGTTCCCTCTCAACTCAACCGCGAACAACGCGACGAAAGCTGCGCGCTCTCTTCCGGAGAGGGGGCAGCTCGAGGATTTCTGTTCGGCGGCCTTCGACATGTCACAGGCAAAGGAGTTTTGTCCTTTTCTCCGCAACATGGAGGGGTGTATTTCCGGTCTGGTGCCACAAAAGAGCAGACATGGCGGCCTGCTCGCAAGCACGCGCTCAGGCTGGTAGGGCGTTTTTGAAGCAATAAATGTCTGTTGTCGAGTGCGCTCGTTGATACCGGAATATTTAGTTCATAACTCAAACTCCGCGCGCACTGAAAACAAAAGAATCACCAAAAGTATGCGGACAGGAACCCGTACGGGCCCCGAAACGTAATTTGTTTTTACCTATTCTTTTTAGCATTTTGGCGAGTGTATTTTGTAGCGACAATGTTATTTCCTCGCCAGACGAGTTTTCGTCGAACCTTGGACTAGGTTGATACACAGCGCCGACGACGGCGGATCACCCCAGGAATTGCAGAGATTAGCCGCGAAGTTGACCAGCGACAGCCAATAGGACAGCCAGGACAGCCAGGACAGCCAGGACAGCCATGGCCCGAATGACGCCGTAGAGGCCATGCCAGGGGTGAATAATGAGGAGAATTGAAGAGAGCGTGGTTGGTTTTTCCGCGTCTTTCACGCCGATTTGCGTGCCTACCGCTTCACGTGCACGGGTAATATTTGGCTCGGGTGTTCCTGGCAGTGTAATGTAAATGTCGCACACGCTTACTTGCACTGCACGAAGAGTGTTGCAGGGTCGCTTTAAAGACGATAATCTTTCTTGGGATACTTGAACTCAGAAATTTTGGCCTGTCTCTCTGTCTGTCTGTCTGTCTGTCTGTGACTCGATTTAGCTACCCGGCTAAAGGGAAACAATATCTGCGCAATAGCCTTATATTTTCACAGCCAAATCTAAACGTCGAAGTCCGGTTCAATGTTTATACTTGTTAACATTGTTGAACAAGAACAAGACATTATGCAAATATAAGGCAAAAAATAAACACATAAGTCATATTTGCAGCGCTCCTTTATAAAAAAATCACACAGGCTTGATATCGGCGAAATAAAATACTACATCCACTGCTGAATAAAAATTTACTCCGTCGCCTGCTGTCGCCCGCGCCACTATAGCTTCTTGCGGCATTTTAAGAAATCAAGGGCCAACAGTTGGAACGCACGGGGAGTAGGGCAACGTGGTTCTACAAGCGTTGAAGTAAGGGGCCTTGATTCACGCGTCTCCGTCATACGGCAGCGCTGGCATCGAGGAACCCGGCCTGGAGCAGTGGAACGCGGTAAATTTAAATTGCTTTGAGCAAACCTTTAGCGTGTTTACCTTAGGAGGAGCGCGACGGAGGAACAGCATGAGACGTGAGCAGGAAAGCGAAGGGAGACATTCACTTGGCAAATTTCGACAGACAACGACATTGTCTTTTGTCGATATTTGCAACAAAAGCAGCAGATACGCGGCCATTTTTTTTTCTTTTGTGGTTGATATTCCTCGCTCCATTAGAAACACGGAGGATGCCATTAATAATTAATCACCGGATTGCGAGCTCAATGACTTACGTAGATGGCCTTTGAAGGCATACAACGTGTGCGTCTTTGCACCTGCTGTTTTACCTCCTTGTTTCCCACAGGCAGCACGGTTCACTCGCGCCAATTTCTACTGACTGGTGATTCCAAGAGGTACGGGTTTACATTCGCCGTGTAATTTATTTCCTTGGAAATATGACGGGCGAGCGCAGATTTTTGCAGTGGCGTGCTCATCGTGATTCTAACTTCTAGCACGCATTCATGTTTACTTGGAGTTTCTATATTTATAACGTTTTATATTTATAACAGTCAGGGAGCGAACTCGAGTAAAAAATATCATATTTTGAATGAAGAAAAGGAAATGTACTTCGGGTGGCCATGTAGTGAGCGGAACTGAGAACCCGAGGACCACCAGGTTAACAGAGTGGCTACCGAGAGACGAGTCTAGAAGAAGGGGAAAAACATTACCGAGAGGAAGTGACGAAACCGGAAAACTCGGAGGCAAGGAATGGACTTGGCCACTGCAGGACAGGATCCGGGTGGAGGTCAATGGGAGTGGCCTTCGTCCTGCAGTCGACCTAAATAGTTTGACGATGATGAATGTTTTTACGAACAGCTGGCCATCGCATGTCATCCAATGCTGGCCAGAGGGATCGGTATGCGAGTGAATGAGTTACGAGACTGCTTGTTTCAATCACTGCTTCATTTAATAGAGTAACAGTGTAAGATAGCCAGCTTCGGTAAAAAAGCACTCTTCGAAAAACATGCGACGAGAACGGGAAGCACTTTGCAGTAACGCTTGAATGCGGCCAGTTTATTAGTGGTCTGTTAATTTCGTCCACTTTGGGGGCTTCAATTTTTTTTATTCAAAACCACGACATCGCTTTTAGCGAATGCTAACATCAATCCTTTCGGACCCATTATGCAGTGACGGCGAGCACTCAAGGGCGCTTTTCGAGAGACCGGATACAGCGGTAAGTGAACTGACTTGCACCGTGGATTCATCACTTTTTTTACCGCTGGTATACGAGCATGCACTTCTTTCCTGCCATTTACTCGGCCCACCATTCAAACTCTACCTCAAACAAGCTCTCAATGAAGACCTTTCTGTCTCTTCAGTACTTTGCAGCACGAGAAACGCGCAAGAAAGAATGCTTCTAGGGAACAAATGTATTGGGAGAACCTCTTAGTACCAAATATAATGAACATAAAACTTCGCAAATGGATTTTGTTGCCTGTCCTTCATTGTTCCTTAATGGCAACTTGACGCGTTTGCGATCGGCAT